>NW_008329362.1:454766-454977 GCF_000622305.1 Nannospalax galili
TGCCAACAACACAGCAGACAGTAGCAGGGATATCAGAGTATAAGGGCTCTAGTGGGGGGAGGGAGGCTATGGGAGGGTTATATCTGAGAAGTGGGTGTAAAAATAAAAGTAAACACACACACACACACGCACAAGAATTCATTGAATTTAAAGAACACACAAACAAAGAAATCAAAAAAACTGAAGGAAGATAGGGATAAACTTCTGAATG
>NW_008329362.1:455117-455432 GCF_000622305.1 Nannospalax galili
AAGCAGACAAAATTGAACATTCAAGAAAAGATTATGAAAAATTTAAGAAAGCACATTAATGGAATATGCAGCAATTGTGTGACACCATAAAAAGACCAAACTTATGAAACATAGGCATACGTGAAGGAGCAGAATCACAAAATAATAGCATGGAACAGATCTGAAAAGAATTGTGGAAGAAAATTTCCCAAAATTAAAGACATGCCCATACAAATAGAAGACACATACAGAACACCAAACAGACAAGACCAGAAAATAAACTCTCATGACACATCATAGTAAAAACACTAAACGTACAAAACAAAGAGACAATAC
>NW_008329362.1:458372-460476 GCF_000622305.1 Nannospalax galili
CAATGCAATGCCAATCAAAATCCCCATGACATTTTTCACAGAATTGGAAAAATCTATCCTAAGATTCATATGGAAGTACAAAAGACCTCGAATAGCCAAAACAACCCTGAGCACTAAGAGCAATGCAGTGGGGATTACTATACCAGATTTTATGCTTTATTACAGAGATATAGTCATAAAAACAACATGGTACTGGCAGAAATATAGACCCATATATCAATAGAACAAAATTGAAGACCCAAATATGAGTACATGCAATTTCAGCCACCTGATACTTGACACATAGATCAATGGAACAAAATTGAAGACCCAAATATGAGTACATGCAATTTCAGCCACCTGATACTTGACAAAGAGGCCAGGAATATTCACTGGAGGAAAGACAGCATGTTCAGCAAATGGTGCTGGCAAAACTGGACCTCCACTTGTAGATAAATGAAAATAAAACCCTTTCACCATGTACAAACATCAACTCCAAATGGCTCAAAGACCTCATTGTAAAGCCTGAAATTCTGAAACTATTAGAAGAAAACATTGGGAAAAACCTACAAGATATAGGTGTAGAAAAGGATTTTCTAAACTGGACATCAATTACTCAGGAAACAAGGGCAAGAATTAACAAATAGGACCTCCTTAAACTACAAAGCTTCTGTACATCAAAGGAGGCAACCAAGGAAGCAAACAGAAAACCCACAAAATGGGAGGAAATGTTCACCAGCGACACATCTGACAGAGGTTTAATAACCAGAATTTACAAGGAACCCAAAAAACAGAGAACCAAGACAAGAAGCAACCCAATTCAGAGATGGGCTTAGGAGCTGAACAGAGAGTTCTCAAAAGAAGAAGTAACAATAGCTATGAAACATCTTAAATGATGTTCAGCATCACTAATAATTAGGGAAATGCAAATTAAAACCACTTTAATATTTCATCTTACCCCAGTCAGACTGGCTAAGACCAAGAAAACAAATGATACCAAATGTTGGACCATCCTGTTTCTTGCTGCTCTTTTCACAATAGCTAAGAGATGGAATCAACCTAAGTATCCCTCAATTGACGAGTGGATAATGAAAGTGTAGTTCATTTATCTGATAGAGTTTTATTCAGCAGTAAAGACAGATGAAATCATGAAATTTGCAGGTAAATGGATGGAACTAGAAACTGTTATACTAAGTGAAGTAACACAGACTCAGAAAAAAATGGACATATGTTCTCCCTCTTATGTGGATCCTAGAACTGATAAATTTACTCATTTACTCTGATAAATGAGTACGTAACCAGACTTAACTACAGGAACAAGGATAATGGAAAGGAAACAAGGAGGTAAAGGAAAAGAAAGAACCTGAAAGAGAAGAACAGTAGGAAACATGCATTAATAAGGGAGATATGGATAAAAATGGGGTTATTTTAAGGGAGTGGGGAGGGAAGGTTATACAAGGAACCTAGGGGATAAAGGGAAAGAAGGAGTTCAACAGAGGTAGGATTATGGGAGAAGGGTATTATTAAGGGAGAAAGGGGGAAATTGGGGCACCTTAAGTGGGAAAACCATGATGGAGGGTTGAGACAATGCAAGAGATAAACAATGCCTAGCTAGTTTTGAAAACCATAGGGAACTATGTTAGTCCTACAACCTACTGACAATTTATACATAGCAGATCAAGAAATATATGTCTAGGTAAGGTTTATCTGAGAACAACTGGTCTTTGTCCAAGATTTATCTACATGACACACAGTAATTGAAAGTACCAGACTGTTGGAACTTACCTTCTTGGGTGTTTAACAGACACTTCGAGGCCTATAATAATTTGGTCAGAGGGACATAAAGGACACTTTTTGCTCCTTGCCCTCCTAGGTTGACTAGTTCCAGGGGACTATGAGCATCTCTCAAAATATTCTATAATGGTGGCGAGTCACCTGTCCCCTTGACCAAGGAGGCCAAGGAGACCCAACCAGATGGACTTTACCCAGAGTCCAGTCTACAAAGAGGAGGGTCAACACAGAGCAATCATTTCCTCCATGCTTCCAAGCAAAGCCAACCATGGTCAAGCAGGACCTTTGACTTATCTTCACATAGTTGGAACTGGTAAAAGAAAGGAGCCAGGGG
>NW_008329362.1:460577-515462 GCF_000622305.1 Nannospalax galili
AGTGTAACCAAAGATTAAAAGGGCCAATATAATTTCATAAGAGTCCATATGCATAGCTAAAGGCTACATAACAAGCAACCATGCCAGACAGGCAATACTTTTTTCAGTTGTTGGCCAGGATGGCCAAAAGGATTCCCAGATAGGAACCCAGCATAGAACTGGGAAAATGAACAGCAGACCCCAATCTTATGTAAAGGAATATTGACAACTCATTACTGCTAGATGAAGAACAGCTGACCCTCTTAAAAGAAAGACCTCTAGATAGGCTGACTAGATTCACCAGAAGGGCAAACCTCTAGAAGGGTAAGTAATGGGGAATGGCCGGGGTTGCTGAGAACACAGCAGACAGTAGCAGGGATATCAGAGTATAAGGGCTTTAGTAGGGGGAGGGAGGGTATGGGAGGGTGCTATCTGGGAAGTGTATAGTTGAATGAGATAGTTTGGATGTTCTGTGTGATATACACACACACCAAAAAATCAACACATTTTAAAAATGTATTATATTTGAGGAGGAAGCATGGAAATTTACATCATGCTAATTAGTAGAGGTGATAAACATTACCATTGAAATCTACCCGATGACTTTATAGACAAACACAGGCGCCAAGGATCCAAGTGCAACCAATTACAAGTAGTAATAATCAGATACATACAGATTATCTATGCAAGCCCCAACATCTCAGTGTTAGTAGCAAAGAAAAAAAAAGAGTCTTTCTGCAAGAAACAATATATTCTAAAATGAAATGGAGATTTTTTTAAATGTTAAAAACCCATCCAATTTTATGTTTTACAGGGCTTATACTAAGTTCAATAATATATAACTATATTAATTCAACTGTGAACCTAAAAATTTGCACCTACTTGTGAAAGAGATGTACTGTTGCTCTGGAATGCTAAAGCTGTAGTGAAAAGCTTCTAATCATGTAGTCATTAAAAAATTTTAAAACCCATAATGATTAAAAAGAATAATAGCTATTCAAAACATAAAAATTTTCTCCTTACTAATTAGTAATGTGAAAAACATTATCACTGAAATCTACCTGTTGACTTTATATCCATGCTCAGATGCCAAGGAGCTAAGAAAGTAACCGACTGTGACTAGTAATGATCTGATATATAGAGATTAGAAACGTATTTGCAAACATCTTAACGTCAATTGCATTAAAAATGAAGTTCTCTTCATGAAACTCTGTATTTTAATAATGAAATGAAGATCTTTTTTAAAGGTTAAAATCTCATTTAATTTTATGTCTTATAGGTTTTATACTGAGTACAATATTTTAAAACTGTAATAATTCAACTGTAAACCTAAAAGTGTACAGCCAATTTTGTAAGAGATGCAGCCTAGCTCAGAAAACTGTTATTAAATATGTCAATGCCGATGTAATGAAATGCTTCTTCTAAGTATGTCATTATTAAATAAATAATTTTTAAAAATGAAATAAAATAAAATGGAGAGTAACTGAGGAATAAAAAAATACTAAATCCATACAACTAGTTTTAATATTTTTGGTGGTATCTTCAGGGATAAATATGTCGGGGAGTGTGGGACGGTGGGGGTGTCATTTGTAGGCAAAGACATCTTCCTTCCTTATTTGGATACCTTAATTGTTTTTCTTGCTTAATTTTTCTGACTACGATTTCCAGTACTATACTGAATAGAGGTGGTGAGGCTGAACATCCTTGCTTTGTTATTCATCTTAGAGAAAAATGTTTTAATTTTTCACCATTATGATGTTAGCTGTGGACTTGTGGTATATGGCTTTTTGAGTTGAAATATATTCTCTCTATAACTACATTCCAATTTTTTAACAGTGTGTATATGCACCTAAATAAAATTATACAATCTTGTCTAGAAAAATAAAGACCTATTCATTTATATTGGCTACTAGAAATGTAAAGGGGGGGATTGAAGTGTCAATAAAAACATAAGGAAAACTTAAAAAAATTGCTTTTAAAAGGTAAAATTTATTGAATCCCATGTACTTTGCCCATTATATTTCTGTCTTGTACATTCTTTTTTTTCTCTTTAATTGTCCCTGTAAATACTTTTGTTGTCATTAATATACAACTCCTGTGACTGAGCCTATAGTAGGTATTGATTTTACTAAAGGTTTTTACAGGTGACTAGCATACATAAATTTCTAACACAATGCAATAGATAAGTGAATTTATTTAAATTATAAAAGAAAAATAAAAAGACTAGCTCTAAATACAGATCATATATTTTTTTCATACTACTGCAAAGTTAAAAGAGTGTGAAACCAGTGTTATAGTATTTTCTGTTGTGTATTCTCAAAGATAGTCCAAGGTTTCTTGTGTAGGTCTTAAATATGGGAAATATAGCAGTCATTTTAGAGAGTGTAGAATATTGTGATAGTACTTTCACAGGATAAAAATCATTGTGTTCATTCACTTATAATTTCTTACCAAAATAAGATTGATAAAACAGTCATTTATTATGTGACTATGTGCATGAAAAAATTAGAGAAATGTTAATAATGCTATGCTGAGAGTCATGAAAATAATGACCATACCTATGCTACTAATCATGTAAGACAGTAGAAAAATGACATAAACTTTTTCCCAATAATAATTAATAATAATAATAATAATGCTGTTGGAAGACATTAACATCATATAGAAGCAGCACTTTTGAACTTAACACAGGTGAATTTACAGGTGAATTCTGTCACTGTGACACAAAGTCAACTCTCATCCTATGTTACACCAGAAGAACAAGAAAATAGAAAGAGTTCTTCCCATCTAATTGTATGTGCCCAGGGCAAACTGTTTCACCAGTTAAACTGCTATACCTAAAATATATCTATATTGATTAAAATATAACTCACTAACCAAAGTTTTACATTTTATACTTTTCAGTAACTGTAATCTGAACAAAGTAATGGAACATACAGATGACCTAGAAGAGTTCTCATGCTGTTTCTTAAAAGTAAACACTAGCCTACATTTGAAGCTAATCTCTCACTTTCCTAGTTTTGAATTTTATTTAAGTAATCATAAAGGCATTGATCTATTCTGTCCAAATTCCCTCATTCAATATTTTATCCTGAAAGACTTCACACATTTTTCAGTAGCTATAGTTCAATTTTTCTTATTAGCTTAAAGAATTCCAAAGATTATATGTACAATAATTTAATTCTTTTTATTGTACTTTAGCATGATTTGAGACGTTCAGTAATTCATGTGCCTATGAACATTCTAGTCTATATCTATTGGTATCAATATATATTCATTTTTTGTAATGAATGTTCAATGTAACAGGGTATAAATTTGTTTTACTTGAGCAGAGACTGCCAGTTTTCTAGATTATGTAGCAGGTAGAATGTTTAAATAGTCACTTTAGTTCATTTTCTTAAAACATTCAATATTCAGATATTTGAACTTTTTGTCATTCTGGTGAACAAATAGTGGCATCAAATGTCTATTAATTTCCCAGATGACTACGTTTTCTGTTTTTATATCTTCAATGACCATTTAGATGGATGTGGTTTTTGTAAAGTACTAATTAATGTATCTTGCTCATTTATGTTATTTTGTACATATCTTTCTCATTTCCATTAAAGATGAGTGTGTGTAAGAATATAAAAATATATAGGACTATATGTATGTTAAGGAACATATGTATGTAGGCATACATATGAAGATATAAATATACAAATTATAAGACTATCTATGTACACAGTACTTTGTCAAATATTTCATTGTATATATCGTCTTCCATTCTGTGATTATCTTTTTCAGTATTTTCATTGTATTTTTGATCAATTGAAATGCTTCCTTGTAATACAATCCAATTTACAATGTTTCATTTCTGATCAGTATATTTACATACTGCTATAATTCTGACTATAAAGTTTGAGTAGCTGCTAATTATATTAAATTTGGTGATTTTTTAATATTTGTATGTGATTATCATATATAAATCATTTCAATGTTATTTTCAAAAAATGCATTTTCAAAAATTTCCAAATTTTCTATTGGATAGTCATTTAAACAATGTTCTTTAGCCCTGTTTGGCGGTAGACACCTTTAATCCCAGCACTCAGGAGGGAGAGGCAGGCCAAGTGTCTGTGAGTTCAAAGACAGCCTGGTCTACATAGCGAGTTACAGGCAGTTGGGTCTAGAGGGAGACTCTGTCTCAAAAAGACTATAAAAATAAAACAAAATAAAATAAATGTTCATTATTTTTGAGAATTTCATGCATGTATGCAATGAAACATGACCATGTATATCTACCATTTCCCCCTCCAAATTCTACCATTTTCCCCCAATAACCTCTCTCCCAACTTCATGGGTTCAGTTTTTTTGTTTTGTTTTGTTTTGTTTTCCATAACACTGAATCCAATCCAGTTACTGATCCCCATATGTGAATGGGTATGGAGCCATCTACTGGAACATGGACATCCTACCGTTGTCCACACCCTCAGTAAAGAATGATTCTCTACCAGCAATTATCCAATATTAATAGCTTCTCAGTATGAGGTAGACCTGAGTATCATCTTACCCTATCTATGCTGGGATTTTGACTGGTTTGATCTTGCATAAGTCTTACTCGGGTATGCATAGCCACTGTGAGTTCACATGTATGATATCCATATGATGTCCAAAATGCAGCATTTCACAGCAGTCCTTCCCACCCTCTTGTTTTTGCATTCTTTCTTCCCCTACTTCTATGATGATACCTGAGTCTTGGTAGTGGTGGTTTTAATATAGATGCACCATTTAAGCTAAACACTCAGCCTTGTATTCTCAGCACTCTGACCAGTTATGTATCTGTTTATTGCCCACTGACAACTGCCCATGGGAAAAAGAAGCTTCCCTGAACAACAACGAGAGGAGCCCAATTTTGTGGGTATAAGCACAAATATTTAGGAGACAGTTTGATAGCATGACTCTTTAGCAAAATAACAATAGTATGTTCTACCAAAGGGCTGATTAGCTCCTCCTCTATGGACTTTTGTGGAGGATTACAATACCAGGTATAAAATTCCCTCTTGTGGAACAGGACTTAAATCTAAGCAGAAAGTGGTTGGTTACCCCCATTATCATCATGCTACTTCTGTACAAGATGGTGCATTTTGCCTGGTAGGTCTGTATTGTCAGATTCAAGGTCCAGTTCACTGAAATCATTTCTCCCCTAGCAGCATTCCTGACACCTTCAGGTACTTTTACAGCTACACAGCATTGAAAAATGTGTCCTTGTTAGTTTGAGATTGATTTCTCCATGTCCTGCAGTCAAAATATGTGGTGTCTTTATCAGTATAGTCTTACCATGTAGTTATAGTTGGTACCCAAGGACAGCTGCAATATCCTATGTTATTTGAGAGACCTCTTGGGCCTTCTTGAAGAATAACTCATAAGGAGGTTCTCTATGCCTTATATTTCCATTTTCAGTTAATAGAAATTCTATGTCTTCTTGGAGTGATAAAATCTACCTATGCAGGGCAATTCCATTTGAACCCCCTTATTGAAAAGTGGATGTGACAAAAGAGGAATCATTTACACTGCTGGTGGGAATATAAACTAATGCAGCCATTTGCAAATCAATCTGGAGGACTCTCAAAAACCTAGAAACTTGACCTAACTATACTATTCTTGGACATGTACTCGGTAGACTTTGCATTTTCCTACAGAGGCACTTGCACATCTATGATCATTACTGCTCTATTCACAATAGTTCTGCAAAAGAATCAACTGGGGCCCTCATGGCAGCTGACAAACATCTGTAACTCTAGGTCCAGGGGATTAAACAGTCTCTTCTGAATTCCACTGGCATTGCATGACACGGATGCACTTGCACGCATGCAATACACTTATACACATAAAATAAAAATAATAAATAAAGTATTTTAAAAGAAATAAAATCAATCTAGATGTCCACCAACAAATGAATGAATAAGAAAAATAAGCCATATATACACAATGGAATCAGCTGTAAAGAAAAATTAAATCATGAAATTTGCAGGTAAATGGATGGAATTAGAGATATAATTAGTGAATTAAGTCACCCAGATCAAAAAAAGACAAACACCATTGTTCTCTTTCATATGTGTATCATAGCTTCAAATATTTTTGTTTTGTGTGTTTCACATACAGCATACATGGAGGTGAGTAAAGTAGAAAGTGGCCTTTGGGGAATAGGTTAAGGAAGGGGGAAAGTATTATAGGTTAAATGAAAGTAGTGTGTTGGATAATGCTAGTGAAAAGACTTGAAAGGGATGGGTGTGAAAGTATGGGTGGTATCAGGGAGTAAGAAGAGAGATAACCCAAAGAAAAGGAGAAAGAAAAGCCATCTAGAAGCCTTCTATTTCACGACCCAACTTAAAATGAAAAGGAATTAGAGGGATAGCAGAACACCTGTGGAAAAAAAGATGCAACAGATACTGAGTATTGAAGGGTCAAGAAGGGAAAGGGGCAGAGGGGCTGGGAGAGAGGGGAGTAGAGGCCTGGTTAGCCAAAACTAAGGATGTATGGAAAAGCCTGTTGAAACCAACAAGTTAGTAAACTAATTTGAAAATGCAACTTTCGGAAGTATTGGGTAGTTATTGTCGATAAGGAAAAGTTTCATATGCTTGAATATTTTGCGGATATTTTGATTGCATCCTTGTACTTTGTCCTGGCTTTTTTACCTTAATTGATGCTATGTCTGAATCTATAATGTCAGTGAAGTTTAATCTATTTTTTTTATGGTTAGCACTTTTCCATGTACTTGTAAAATCTTACTGATACTAAAGTTATTACAAAATAATCTTTATCTAGTTTGGCAGGGTTGTACATAACTATAATTCCATCCTTCTGTAAGCAGACACTTTAAACCTAGTATCTATATGCAACATCTCAGATACTTGATGTTTGTATAATATAAGGGATAGATATCAAGGTTATTTTTTTCCTTGTGAATGTCCAAATAAACCAACTATGAGGAATACATACAAGGATTAATTCAGGTGCACAGAGACTATGAAAGTCTAATCAGAGCTCTTCAATCAGCATGAACTACATCATAGGTTAGGAATAGCTTCAAGTTTCAGAAGCTGTATTTCAAAATGTTCATGTCTTCAAGAATACAGGAAACTTATTCTCTAGTTCTTAGGTTTTAATTAGCCATTTAAATGTGTCTGCCTATCAGAGTGCCCTTTTTAAATAGTTAAACTAATTGATTATTTCAGCTGTTAATCTTCATCAGAAAAACTTACTTTTAGTGAACAACTGTTAATACAGAGACTCACATCTGGTGAAACTAGTGGAGTCCCTCGGCCCTAAACGTGACAACTATATAATACCTCCTCCCCACAGACTCAGGGGACATCATGGAAAAGGGAGCAGAAGGATTCTAAGAGTCAAAGGTCTGGAAAGACTGGGGCAAAAATACCTATTGGACATAGTATGGCCACTGCATTCGTGAACTCACAGAAACTGTGCTGTCCTGCTTACCACCTGCATTAGATCAAGCCAGCCAAAATTTCAGCCTGAACAGAGGACAGCCCACAAGGCCTCACCCCCATTTAAGGAGCTATTGGAAATTGCTAGCTTCTGGGAAAGGGGGGGAGTCAGTTTCCTTCAGATGTCTGAGCCTTAGTAGGTTGCCCATGCTCTCCAGTGGATGACCATATACCCTTATGCATACAGACAGCATTAATTGGACTCAGTGGGCTATAAAGCAGGGGGTGGGGAGGATTAATTTGGGAAGGGGAGATGTGGTAAGGCATTGAAAGGAGGGTACAGGAGTATATGGAATGAAAATACAGTGGGGAGATGTGTGAAATTTCTGATGCGTGCGCACGTGTGTGTGTGTGTGTGTGTGTGTGTATGTGTGTGTGTGTGTTAATGTATCACCTATTGGAATATTTAAGGAAAATAAGCTTATTTTTATTTTTTTCTCTCTCTATCTCTGTCAACAAAGTTCAGCTGACACGTTTGTTAAAACACTGACAATTACCTAGAAACACTTGCCCCGTGTCTTGATGAACCTTCCTCTTTGTCTCATAAGGGACTTTTCCTTGAAGAACTAAACAAACAACTTCCTTTTTATAACTTTTTGCTGTACTAATAAGTCATTTGACTATGTTTTAATTCATTACCCAAAGTATACAATGTAGGGACATTTCCTCTTCAGGGTCCAGACTTTGAAGCTTGAACTAGCTGGACCAGGCACCACCATTAAACTGTCCAGCTCATTCATTTATAAGCAAGCATGTTCTGATTATAATTGTAAGTGCATTAATTTTTTATTTCAATTTCATTATAGAGAATTGTTTCTACACTTTCAGTATATTGCTCAAATATCTGTAGTTTAATCTTTATTAAATTTTAACACAAACCTATCATTACCTCTTTCATATTGCTATGGTGCCATTCTGCTTTTCTGTCTTCTCCCAGTGGGATTCACATTCACACTTTAGATATTTTTCTTGCTATATCTGTTAGATTCCTTTCCAGGGTTTTAGTTTGAAAGCTTTGTATTAATTTCACTTTTTATTTACTTCTTCATTTTCCTATCCCCTGTCTTTAAGCTCTCTTTTTTATTTTTTTTAATTTTATGTATATGAGTGTATTGCCTACATGTATGTGAGTGCACCCATATTGTGCAATACGGCAGAGGTCAGAAGAGGGCTTCAGATTCCCCTGGAACTGGAATTGAGGACTGTTTGTAGCTGCCACGTGGGTGCTGGGAATCGAACTTGGGTCCTCTGTAAGAGCAGTTAGTGCTCTTAACCACTGAGTCATCTCTCCAGCCCTTTAAGCTCTCTTTTTACATCGTTAATTTTATTTTTTTCTGTCACAAAATCTGAAATTTACATAAATATTTTATTTTCTGATGAAATTTTTTATTTTATTCTTTCTTTTGTTCTTTATTGAACATACGTCATATTTTTTTTTAAGTGGCATTTTCCATTGGGTAGTTTTCAGCTGTGTTTTAGTCACAGAGTACTAAGCATCTCCACTGATTTTTATTTGAACACTGGCCATTTTATATTATCTTAACCTTCCTTAACTTGAAAGTTTATTGTTTATTTTTATGGACACTATACCACAGATTAATTAGGGACTTTTGTTAGTTGAGAGCACATGTTTGCTAAGGTTCTGCCAAATTATCTTATTCCAAGGAACAATATTGTGATGTCCTCATGGTTCCTTTCATGGTTTGAGTGTGCAAAGCCTCTCCCCAGACACACTAACGTGTTTGTACACTTGCTCCTTAGGGGACGGTGATGTTTTGGGAGTTTGTGGAATCTCAGAGATGGGGCAAGTTTGGCAGATGTAGGGCCATAGCTCTCTCCTTCTTGGTTCACAGAAATATGAAGAGTCCCAAGCACACACTCCCATGGCCACGCACTCCAGATTTTTCCCACCATGATGCAAAACCTTTTGAACCATAAGCCAAAATGAACTCTTCCTCCATTTGGCTGCCTTTTGTTAAGCATTAGGTCACAATGACAAGGAAGGTTAACTACCTTTCTTGAGGTTGGTCGTGAATTTCAGCCATTGTTTCTTTGGTGTGATGGGTCTTTTCATCAGTTGCTGCTGTGCATTTCTCCTTATTTTGTTTTGTGACCTGAAAGTAAAGAACTGGAAGCTGTATTTCAAAACAGATTAATGGGAGGGTGAATTCATAATTCCTTGATTATCCATCAGGTACAATACATAACAATAATGATGCTGTTGGATGCTTCCCATTAATTGAAAGCTCTTAATTAATGAGGAATTTCTCTTCCTGATGTTCCCTGAGGAGCACTGGCCAAGTGCCATTTCTCTTTTTCTTCTGCACCACACTGCTTAAGAAGCTGGAAAATGGCTTGAGGCAAAAATCTGACAGGATGTCAACTCCATGTGCCATCAAGTATTTTTCTAGTTCTCTGCTCTGTTTGACTTTTATTTTGTTTCCATTGTCCTGTAAAGTTATCTATCCAAAACTCTGTAATCTCTCCATTCTATAGTTAACAGTTCCAGACTTAAGAAACTTCTAAATTCACAAAGAATTATTTTATAGCCAGAATATGCAAGTATTTCTACAGAAAATATGATGGTGAACTATCAGCTGATATCTCTGAAGTCCTTCCTTGTTTGAATTTCTTTGTTCTATGGCTCAAACTTATTATATAGGTTATCTTGAAATATCTATATATTGAAAGATTTCACAGGGAAAACATACTTGGCCTAAAATTGTCATATTAAAACATCAAGAAACTAATATGTCAATGATTCTTTGGAGTTAGAAATGGTGCTTTATATATATTCTATGGTGCTCTGTGAACATCATTTATTTGAATGTGAAAAATTAACTGAAGTTTGTGATGAGAAAGAAAAACATGAAATATTTAAGAAGTAAGACAACCATTCAGGATACCACTAAAATAGTGAAGGATGAAAGGCTGAGTAAACGACACTCAGGTTTCATGTCCCACAGTGCCATCATTTCTATGTGTCTCAGCATTTCTTGTTAATTTTCAGGTGATATAAATGACTATTTTAAGTGTAGTACAGCTAAATAATATGCTACGGATTCTGAGAGAAAAAGTTTAAACAAATGTAACAGTTTTGCAATGGTGTATACTTTTTGTAGTATTTTATTTTTTATTATTTTTTTAATGTGTATGAGTGTATTGCCTGCATGTATGTAGGTGCACCCGTGACATGCAATGTCCAATAGTGCAATACCCACGGAGGTCAGATAGGGCATCAGATCCCTTGGATCTGGAGTTACAGATGGCTGTTAGCCACCATGTGGGTGCTGGAAATTGAACTTGGGTCATCCAAAAGAGCAACCAGTACTCTTAACCATTTAACCATATCTCCAGCTCCCAAATATAATTGGATTTAAAATATCTTTCTGTTGTGTCTTAGGTTTAAGAATTTTGATTGATTTTTTAAATATGTGGTGCAGATTTATTTGACAACTGCATGATAGTTTGCTTTTTTATTTCACATTGTAGACATAATATTTGGCTTAGTAATTCTCTTATTTTTTATATTTCTTTTTTAAAAAATTGTTTATTATTTTTTATTAGTTTATGTATATGAGTGCATTGTGCATATGTGTAAGTGCACCAGTGTTGTGCAAACCCCTGGAAGTTAGAAGAGGGGGTCTGATACCCTGGAACTAGAGTTACAGACAATTGTTAGCTACCATGTGCTAGGATCCAGACACGGGGCTTCTGAAAGAGTAGTCAGTGCTTTTAACTGCTGAGCCATCTGTCCAGCACCTTTTGTCTTCCTGGTAAAATCTTTTAAAAATCTCATCTGATTATGGATCAAAGGTGGCAAACAACACTTCATTAAGCTTAAGAGGATAGACTGGTAAGAAGTCTCAGCAAGTAAAGACCTTTGCCACCAAGCCTATTTGAGTACAATCCCTGCCACTCACATAGTAGAAGGCAAGAGTGACTCATCCTGTAAGTGGTCCTATGACCTCCATAAGTATGCCATGGTTTGCACAGCACCTCCACCCTCTACACACATTAAAAAGGTAAACTTATTGAATAAATATGAATATTACCTGTGTTTATTTCTTTCATAGTTTGCTTCCTAAAAATATTCTTATGAAACAATATTTTCATACCTTTCTTATAAAGAATAATGTCTAACTCTCTCTATAGAATATATGTAAATTAAAATATGGGTATAACAGAACTCATCCATCCTGCATGTTGCTATTGCCATTATAGTTCATCATTTTGAATTTCTCTATAATTAGCCACTTAAAGATGGTTTTCTGAAAATTTCATGTGGTAGTAGAACTTTCTATCCTGCTTGTACCTACACTGTAGTACATATTTAATTTAAGATTACTTATATTTTCTCAGATTAATTTCTTTTTGTTTTATTCATGGTATATGAGCAATGTTTTGGAAAAATATTTCATATTTCTTTGAAGTTTGTGTGTGTACCTGTGTATGTGTGTGTATGTGTGTATGATGTATGGTTTTATAGTCAGTGAGCTAGATACATTTCATCTTGTTTGTATAAGTAGAAGATTCATGTTCAGCTTTTTATTATGTAGCATAATGACTGGCCTCACTCACAATGATGTGCACCAATAATTTTTCTGTTGCTTTAATAAGATACTGCCACCAAAAGTATCTTATAATGGAAAGAATTTATTTTGGCTTATGTTTCCAGAGGAGTAAGAGTCCATCATTGCTGGGGATGTGATGCAGCATACAGCCAAATCTGGATGCTCAAGGTCACAGCTTAACAACACATAGGAAGCAGAGCAAATGAACCAGAAATAGGATAAGGCTACTAAACCCTCAAATACCACCCCCAGTGATGTACTTTCTCCATCAAGGCTCTGGGAAGTAATGGTTCAAACATATGAGCCTATAGTGTATGTTTTCTATTCAAATCACCATATGATGAGAATCATTTCAAATAGTATTCTTAAAACTGTAACATATCTACAGATGCCACTTACTATTACTGCTATAAACTATTGCTAATTTTTCATTGGCATTAACAACATTTTAATAGTTGATTCATACTAGAAAGAATGTAGTGTGTGTGTATGTGTGTGTGTGTGTGTGTGTGTGTGTGTGTGTGTGTCTGTGGTGTGGTGTGGGAGAGTGGTTTATGCAAGAGAAGAGAAACAGCCTGGCTTTTAAGTACCAGGGCACTAAGTATCTGTGGACCTGTGCTTATTCAGCTATGATACATCAGCATTTTGTTTCTCTATGTAAGCTGCGGGAGCCCATTGAAAAGCGTCATATACTAGCATTTGTGGCTTAGGCAACTAGTAATCAAGTTTTCATAAACTCATTCTTTCTATTTGAAAATGCTCTAAAATATAACATTTTAAACTAGTTATAACCAGTTATGACTTTATAGAAAAGCATCTAAACATCTTCGTATGTCTATAAGGTATAATTGAGAAATGGAAATTCACATAATGTGTTGCAGTGGCATCCAAACCCTGACCTTTGGGCATATCTTCCATTTCTCCATTTTCTTTCTTATTTCTGACTTGTTCTTTCACATAAAAATTGGCATTCTGATTTTTAGACTCATTGATGAAAGTGTTTTTTTTTTAATAAAACAACAGGAAATGCATTTAAATTCTCTTTTATTCTATATCACTACCTAGTACCTTTTATACTACCACATGCTAACAAAAAAAACAACACATAAATATTGGTAGATATCCCTAATGAATACTTGAGTACAAAAATGTAACTCAGTTGCAATATGGATTAATTAGTCGGGTCTAGCGCTTCGACAGAATCTTCATTAGTAGACTGAAGAAGGAAATCTATGTGATACCAATGATCCAGTTCTACTGTGGCCTTTACTTAATTAAGGCTTAGTGATCTCTGTAGAAATTTTGCCCTTTACAAGAATATAAATTCTAATTCTGTATTTAACAAACTGTCCTGGCAACCCATTAGATTTTTTGGAGTAAAAGTATGCTTATTTTTCTTTTCTTTATATGACTGAAGCTGTATTCTTATGAGTATATTTGTTTCCTACAGCAAGTGTAAGCAAATTACCACCAACAATGTTTAGTCTATTAATAAAAATTATTATTATCAGTAATAATTAATGTGTCTTTGCTTCCAGATATAGTAAATGTACTTACAGAGACAGTTTTGCACATTAAACATATGTAGACAGAATCCTTATTACCTCTAAGTCAGGAGTAACAAAGTAAACTGCATTTCTTCACCTTACCTCCTAGAAAATATTTTGCAGCACAGCCACAGTATGAGGATTCCAGAGTCTAGCTAGTCAATATAAATTGAAGAGACAGCACTAGAAGACTGCGGAGATCAAGGCATCCATTGTCTACAAGGCCTGGAAACACAGAAAAAAATTATGCCTGAGGTCAAAGAAAGTCTCCAAAACCTACAAAGCAACCCCCCACCCGCCCCATGCCCTTGATGGAGTGATGTTCTATATAGCACATGGGTGGGAAAAAAGAAGCTTCCAAAGGAAAAGAACTACTAGATGAAAAGGAATGAAGAGTAAGATTTACACAGGACTGGTAATAATATGTGCTTCTACTAGCCAGAAAAACAGATCTTGTAATCCTCTGAATGATGGTACAATATTTAGCAGGCTGTTATTTCAGTAAAGGGTCAAAATTATGCTCATATCAAATATGGCTTTAATTCTACCTATCAGTGTCTGAAAACAAATCCTAAAGATTCTGTTTCAAGTAGAGTTGCATTCCTTCTTAAGGCTTCTTACTGAATTCATTTCCTTATCTTTTTCAGTTACTAGAATCATTTTAGATTCCTTAGCTCGTGGCTCAATTCTTTCCATTTTACATTCATCAACATAAAATCAATTTCTGTCATACAATCTCTCTAGTTCTCTTTCACACTCCTGTTTTTAAAGACCTCTGAAATTATAGGAGTCAGACAATTCTGTACAGTGTCTTATATTAAGATCAGCTAATCAGTAGCAGCAATTTTATTGATGGCCTTAATTCCCTTTGACCATACAATGATGTATGCTTGGGAACTAGGAATGAGGAGAGGGAGCTCTTAGAGGGGCTTTATTCTGCTTATCACATGAGAAAAAAGCAGCCAGAGTACAGAAGACAAATTAGAAGGAGTGGAATATGATTGGATATCAATACCAATTTCACATAGATAGATGTGTCACCTCTAATATATCTATGTTCAGTTATCAGTATGACTCTGCAATCATTTGGTTCTTGAATTTCTTATAAAACTACATGTTCTAAAGGTTGAGTCTATAGCTTGGTGCTATGGGAAAGTGTGGGAACTAGTAGATGGGTCCTAGACAGAGGACTTAGATCATTGGAGAAATGATCTTTAGGAGATTCTGATACTTTTGTTTCTTACTTTCTCTTTTGCTTCTTTGTGACTACAGGATAGATACCATTCTCCAACTGCTGTTATGATGTTCTGCATTTCTACAAGCACAAAGGCATTGGGACCAAATTATGTCTCTGAATCGGTGAAGTAAAACAAACCTCTCCTCTTTTTGAGTAGTTCATATGGAATATTTCATTACAGTAATATCTGGCTGATAAAAGTCTTTCTATAAATGAGGTGATTCATGAAGGATAACTATGGGCTCTTATTGTCTCATTCAGGTAGTATCACAGGTTTCAGTTTCAATGTCTATAGGACAAAACCTTGAGAACTCATGGTATCACTTAACTAGTTTCTTATAATGGAATAAAAAAAAGACCTTGGGAATTGTAAAATATGTGTGCCAACCTGTGAAAGTATACCTCCCTCAGTAAAACAGTAAGTCCATTAAGGAGCAAGGTCAACAACCTGCCTGGGATTCCTGAGGCCAGCCTACTTCCCTGGTAAGTTTGACCCTGCACACTATGCCTTGACTCCCACAACCTGATTCATTCTCCCAGCTCCCACATCCCATTCTCCTCCTAGCCCTGGGCACAGCCCCACTTCTAATTTTGGTACCTAAGACCTCTGGACTACCCTCTTGGCCCAGATCCCCTCACTGCTTCCTGATCCTTTGCACCCAGACCAACCCAATGCTTGCCTGCCTCCACCCCAACTTGCTTTTGTGTACCTGAGACCAGCCTTCCTCCCTGGTCCCCACCCAAAACTGCCTGGGATTCTTGAGACCAGTCTCCTCCCCTGAATGCCTGAATCGTACCTCTACCTAGCAAAACTCCCAAATTGTACTGTGTCTACTGACTAGAGGGACCCAGACCTTAGGAGGAAGCCTGAGAACATCTGATCCTCATGTGACTTGGGCCTCTGTGGTAACTCCTGAAGAGCTGGAATAAAGCCATCAGGCCCCTCCATTATAAATCCATTATAAATTCTAAAGAGACAACCTGAAGCCTAGACCAATCGGTTTTTCATATACAATGAGAAAACAACAAAGACACATAAAGTATACAAACAGAAACAGACCTAAACTCAGAAAAGGAAGCTTGAGTCCCACAAAAGAATCAGAAACTAATTTTCTCTCATCCACCTCACCCTGTCCCCTGCTGCCCTGTCTCACCAGTTTTGCTCCCATTCCTTTACCTCAAGACCCAGGACTATCTCCCCATACCAGATTAACTACACACCCTACCACAGATCCTTAAATCCTCTCCCAGGTGGTCCCCTCACTGCCAAATTCCTAGCTTCCTGATCATGCAGTCAGATCTTTTCAGCCAGGACTCTGGTCCCAGGACTAGCTTCACAAACCAGATTAAATAAACACCCTACCATAGCTCCCTAAGTCCTCACCCAGGCAGTCCCCTCACTGCCAATTTCCCAGCCTCTGGATCAGGCAGACAGACCTGCTCAGCCAGGACTCTGGTAAGTCAATTCCAGCTCATGTCTCTCATCTACCACCATCCAGTCCCCCACTGGCCACTCTCACAGGTAGGCTCCAATTCCTTTACCTCAGGAAAACTAGCTACCCCATTTCTCTAATCCACCCCCACCCAGTCCACTGCTGTCCTCTCTCACAGGTGTGCTCCAAATCATTCACTTCAGGACCCAAGACAAGTTTCCCAAACCTGATTAACTAAGCAACCTACCATAGACCCCTAAGTCCCCCCAGGTGGTCCCCTCACTGCCAAATTCCCAGCATCTCAATAAGGCAGACAGGCCTGCTCAGTCAGGATGCTGACCAGTCTACTACCCAGCAAGAAACTGAAATATACACCAATTTGTAGTAAGCAACAAAAAGAATATTAAAAGGACCAAAATTAAATTAAACAAAGTCAGAGTAGAAGTTCCTGTTGAACACACAGCCAACAAAAAACATCCGTATGCCCAATTAGCAATGCAAAAACTACAAACAATATGAAAAATCAGGAAACTATGTCCCCAACAAAACCTACAAGTCCTACAGAAATGCCCAGCATTGAGAACCACTATATTCCAGGATGCAGAACTTAAAAGAACAATCATAAGCATGATTAAAGAACTTCAAGAAAACAGAAAAACAACTCAAAGAACTCAGAGAAGAAAGGCGTTAAATTTTGACAGAAGCCCAAGAATATACAAATATGTAGGTTAATGAACTATCAAAAAAAATTCATAATTTGAAAGTGAATCCACTAAAGAAATAGAGATAGTGAAGAAAACTCAAATGGAAGTTAACATGGAACTGAAAACCAAATAACCAGTTTCAATAAATAGAAGAAAGTCCACAAGCAGAATGAATGAAATGGATAACAGAATATCAAGACTGGAGGATAAAGCTGAAGATCTGGACTCATTAAGCAAACAGAATGCAAAACAAACAAACAAACAAACAAAAACACAGGAATGGAGAATGGAATATTCAGGAAACGTGGGACAACATGAAATTACCAAATCTATTATGAGCATATAGGATGGAGAAGAAACTCAAACCAATGGCATCTAAATTAAGGAAAGATATACCTTAGAGATTCAAGAAGGACAGAGAACACCATTAAGACATGATCAGAACAGAAATTTCTCCATGAAATACTATAGTAAAAACATTAAATGTACAGAAAAAAGAGAGGGTACTAAAAGCTGATAGAGAAAAACAGCAAGTTACATATAAAGGAAAACCCATCAGAATTACAACTGACTTTTCAATGTAAACTATGAAAGCCAGAAGAGCATAGAACAAATTATTCCCAATTCTGAACAACCACGGAGGCCAACTCCAAATACTTTATCCAGCAAAACGATCTATCGAGGTCAAAGGGGACCAAAAAAATCTCCATGACAAGAATAGGCTGAAAGAATTCATGTCATCCAGTTGCTTCTTGAAGCAATACAAAGGATGGAAGAAAAGAATGAGTATGCCCAAGAAGATACAGAAAGAAAATAAACAAAGGTACAACAATGGAAACACAAAATAGGGACACACACACAAAGAAATTAAAATGACACTACACAATCCACACCTTTCAATAATAACAATACTTTTCAATGGACTCAACTCTCCTGTCAAAAGACACAGGCTGGTACAATGGATCAAGAAAGAAAGCCCATCTTTTTGTTGTCTTCAAGCAACTCATCTCACCTTCAAGGATAGACACTATTATTCATTGCTGGTGGGAATGCAAACTTGTGCAACCAGTAATGGAAATCAGGGTGAAGAACCCTCAAAAAACTAAAAATGAAGCTACCATATGATCCAGTGATACAACTCCTTGGCCACCCAAGGGACTCAGTATACTGTGGACTTACTATGCATCTATGTTTGCTGCTGTTCTCTTCACAATAGCAAAGAAATGGAAATAACCTAAATGTCCCTCAACTGACAAATGGTTAATGAAAATGTGGTATGTCTACTCAGTGAAGTTCTACTCAGCAGTAAGAAAGGATGAAATTATAAAATTTGTAAGTAAATGGATGGCGCTAGAGAGTATTATACTATGTGAAGTAACACAGATGCAGAAAAGCAAATGATGTATGTTTCTGCTCATTTGTGGATTTTAGCACCAATCCCTTGTATGTGCATATATAAATTCTGAAGTAACACCAGGAGCCAGAAAAAGGGAAAGGATACATGGATGTCAACAAAAAGAAACAACCTGAAAGGGGGATAGTAGGGAACAGATGTTACCTGAGGGAAGTGGGAAAAGTAGGAGAAATCCACAGGGAGGAGAGGAGGGAAGGATATGCAAAACATCATGATGTGGTGGAGGGAGGAAAGTCAGGAAAGGAAAGATGGTGGGAGTCAGGATATATTGGAGGGAGGGTGGGGATAATGTGACTAGGGAGGAAAGAAGGAGAGAAACCAGATGGGAGAAAAAAGAATGGAGATGAATGAATCTCAGGGGTGGGGCATGGGGGTGGTTAGGAAACCTAAGGAAAAAGTAATGCCCTAGAAACCCTCTGAGAAATGTACATAGGATGTCTGAACATTAATTGATACATATGCTTGGCAGGTAACACAGTGCCAGATAGAAGAGACCTCCCTTAGAGTGAAGAGTGACAAGCATGCCATGGAATACTCATCAAAGAAACTTCTTTTTGCAACAGATGGAGTCTACTGCAGAGTTGCATATCTGGTCAGGCACAGAGAACATAAGTCAGGGAGATGCCCAGTACTAGGTGACACTACTGCAATCAAATCTCCACAACTAAGTTTCATGGAATCTTGTTGAATAATGGGTAGAGAGAGGCCTAATGCACCCTTCAACTCTCACCAGCGAGGTTTCCATGTACATCAGAATGCAATACACATAGAAAGCCACAACTGGCCAAGTTTTGCAGAACAAGAGACTGGAGAGTGTAGGATGGCACTATATGGAACCTCGCCCACCCACAGTTCAGGGACCATTTTGGAAGAGGAGGTGGAAAGACTGTAAGATCCAGGGCTGGTTCATGAACACAGGGAGGTGGAGGTTTCCAGGTTACTGGAGGCTTGTTCATGTGAGTCTGTGACAGTGGTGGCATCAAATGTAGGACCCATGTTAGTTCAATTAAACAAGGTCCCAAAAGGGAAGTGAGAAATAGGTGGCACACCAGCACTAGATTTAGAAATATTTGAGACCGTCTTACCTATGAAAAATGGATGGGTTGACTCGAATCCAGCAAACACATTTTCACTGAAGGGCACTTGGGTACAAACACCTGAATAAATAGGACTTGGCATGTATGACAGAGTGCATAGGGTTTGGTATGGGGGGAGCATGGATGGGGGAGGGCGTCTGGATTTGAGTGTGAAACATATGAAATCTTAAAAGCTCAATAAAAACAAGAAGCAGGATTGAAAGTCTATTTAAACTATAGGTATTCAGAAGGTACATCTAGGTTGCAGTAATTAGCAACAATCAAATACTATTCATGAAGAAATAAAGAATTATTGAAAAAAGACTTTTTTCAAGAGTTTAAATTACTTATTTTTCATGCTTTAAAGCTTTTGGATTATGGACATCTTAGCAGACAGCCTGAGAGGGTGGTTTCTGACCTCTATCTGTGTAGAGACTGAGATCTCAGCAGATCACCAGAGAGTGCCTGGGTTCCAGCCTCCCTCTGGCACAGGGGCTGAGAAGTTAGCAGACCAACTGAGTGTCCCAAAATCAGTCCCCTCTTGGGGATCTTTCCAAATGTTGCTCTGAGTTCCTGCCAGTAGGGGTCCAAACCTTAGAAGGAAGCCTGAGTGTACCTGACTGGAATCTGAATTGGGCCTCTGTGGGTGCTCCTGAGTAGCTGATCTGATGCCATCAGTTCCCCCCAAAATAAAACCTGAGAGAACCTGAAACCTGGACCAACCAGCTTTAAATAACCAACAAGAAAAGGACCAAGGCACACCAATAATAGAAACAGAAGCATACTTCAACTTAATTCTCATATCAGAATCACAAACAACAAAAGAAATTCACATGCCAAAATCACAACGAAAGAATAATAAAATGGAAAGCCAAACTCCACCAGTCTGATGCAAGAGTTCTACAAGAAGAACCCCCTAGAGGTAACATAGGACACAGAATTTAAAAGAACAATCATAAATATCATCAAGGAATTCAACAAATTTAAAGAACACATGAACAAACAAATCAAATAACTGAAGGAAGATAGAGATAAACTTCTGAATAAATTAACAAAAAAGATAGAAACATTGAAGAAAACTCAGGCAGAAATGAAGAAGGAAGTACAAAACTCAATAAGCCAACTTGAAACAACAGGGGAAAGCCTTACCGCTAGAATGAATGAAATGGAAAACAGAATATCAATGCTGGAGGATAAAGTTGAAGAATTTGACCACTCAAGCAAAGATTTTGGACCACTCAAGCAAAGACTATGAAAAAATTTAAAAAACAAAGGAATGGAATATGCAAGAGATGTGGGACACCATGAAAAGACCAAATCTACAGATCATAAGCATAATGGGAGGAGAAGAATTTCAGGTTAATGGTACTGACGAGATCTTAAACAGGATTGTAGAAGAGAATTTCCCCAAATTAAAGAAAGACATTGCTGTAAAAATACAGGAAGCACATAGAAAACAAAATAGGATCAGAAAAGAAACTCCCTATGATATATCATAGTAAAAACACTAAATGTACAGAACAAAGAGAATATACTGAAAGCAGCAAAAGAAAAGTAAGTCACATATTAAGGAAAGCTCATCAGAATTACAGCTGATTTATCAATGCAAACTATAAAAGCCAGAAGAGCCTGGACCAAGGTATTTCCAGTTCTAAATAACAATAGATGCCAACCCAGAATACTTTACCCAGCAAAAATATCTATTATGATTGAGGGAGAAAGAAAAATCATCCATGACATGAAAAACCTGAAAGAATACATGTCCAAGAAAGCATCCCTTCAAAAAATACTTGAAGCAATACAAAGAGAGGCAAAAGGAACAACTGGCATATCCCAGGGGCCTAAGCAAGTGGTAAAGGTCTGTGTATGTTTGTTATGATATATAAAGGATGAGACAAAAATAATACACATATAATCTTAAAATATCTAAGGTCACAGTTTAGTCAACTAGTTTAAGAAACAAAGTATATGGCTAGTCAAGGTTTATCTAAGAACATTTGAGTTTTTTAACCTAAGATTTATCTACATAGCACATGGTAATTAAAAGTACCAGACTGGTGGAACTAACATTATTTATTGTTTAACAGCCATACTCTGAGGCCTATATTAATCTGGTCATAGGGACCTAAAGGACAGTTTTTGGCCCTTTCCCTCCAAGATCAACTAAGATCCAGGGGACTATGCAGCATCTCTTAAAATGTCCTGTAGCTGTGGTCAGTCACCTGTTCTCTTGCTCAGGGAGGCCACGGAGACCCCACCAGATGGACCTGAACCAGTGTCCAGTCTACAAAGAAGAGGGTCAACTCAGAGGAAACATTTCCTCCATGCTTCCAAGTGAATCCAGCTATGGTCAAGCAAGACCTTTGACTTATCTTCACATAGATGGAACTGTTTAAAGAAAGGTGCCAGGGCTCCTCCCAAGCCCATGTGACCCCTGAGGAACAGATCTCCAAATGACCTTAAGTGTAAATATAAATTTAGTTGGACCAACTGTATGGTCTTAAATACCAAAAAGGAAATTATAACCAAAGAGTAAAGTGATCAGTGTATTTCTTTAAGAGTTCAAGGGATTACATTTCTCAGACATTAGGTTTAAGTCCATATAAAAAGATTTTTAGACAATTATTTCTCATTGATGATTTTGTTCTGAATCAGAAAGTGCTGCTCAGATGTAAGATGTCAAATCTTGGTCTGAAATACTGTAGTACTCACCTGTAGCTAAGGGAGACAACCTGCTATTGCTCTAAAATGATGGCCAAATTTGTTTTCTCCCCCTATCTAGAAGCCAAATCACTCCTGCAGCTATCAAAATGCCTGAAAGGAAATATTGAATCCATCACTCTAGAGTCCAGGCTTGGCAGACGAAAGAAAAATGAGGAGGTACCTAATAGAGGGATGCTTTTAGAAGCTCTGGTCAAGAAATTACAGTGGACTTTCATAAGAACATTTGAAATTTTCCCTGTTCTGACTTTTGTTCTAATTCCCTGTCTAGAACTTGTAATGCTAATTACTCTTACCTTTACTTCTCCTTCACATCTACTCACCAGTCAAGTATTTTCCTTTCCCCTTACAGATAAGTGTTAAGCAATTTGGGAGTCTTTTAGATAGCCCCACTGAAGGGGTACCCTAATTGCCTCACCCTGCATCCCTGTTCAACATGGAAGAAGCCAGAGCAGTCTCCATCCCAGTTCTCTATATTCAAGCTGGGTAACCTCTTCAGAGGTTGGTGTGATAAGAATAGGATATAGGAATTGGCCAGGCAGTTAGTTTAAAAGACCCCAAAGAAAAGTAGCCAGTTTCTTGGCTGAAAGTCAAAATGTCCTTGGGCCTCTTAGCAACATACTCTGTTCCAAAGGCCAAAAATGGCAGAAGTATTTGGGAGCTCTTATCTAATCCTTTAGGGTAACCTCTTCAGAGGGGGGAATGTTAGAGTAGCAAACAGGCCCATTTAAAAAAAATAAAGAAGAAGAAAGAGTACACAAAGTTATCAGAAAAAAGTGATGGGGAGATATGGGAGGAGTTGGAGGGGAGGGAGTGGGTATGGATTTGATCAAAACACTTTATATGCTTATATGCCTTTATGAAATTCTCAATAAATTATTTTTAATTTTTTTTGGATTATTTCATACATGAGTCATAACATCATAATCTCAGTTTTTAAAAACACAGAGAACTAAATGTTCTGTGTGCTTATGTGCTATATTTCAAGTATTTTAAAACCTAAAGGCTGAATTTAATAGACTGTTCATGTTTATTTACTGCAGAAACTTTTTATAGGTATGTAAGTAATGCACTATATCCTTGTTGAATTGATCTAATTATGTTAATAATTGATCTAATTATGATAGAATGACTATCTTCTTAAGTATTCCATTGTGGCCCTAAATAAAGTCCAAGGAAAGAAAGAACTAATGATTGACATTTGTATTTTATGACAAATCACACCAAGATAATGGCCCATTCTCAAAAGAGAAATTGACTGTGTTTAACTGAAAATGCTGTAGTTCTTTTTAAAGAACATATAAAGACTTTGGTAAAACTACTAATGTTAAAGAGGAAAATGTTTGATTAATAAAGAGGTGGAATTAGTCCATTCACAGCCTTGATGTAGAAGGTCTCTAAATTTTATTTATAATGAATTTAGGATTTCTTGTCATAGTACATCAAATATATCATGAATATGACTGAATAGTGCCTTGTCAATTTGGTTTATTTCAGTAAAGATTTGTAAAACAATAATACAAAGGGAAATTTTTCAGGTGTCCCTCTCTCAGATTTCTGTGTGAACAGCATTTATCTTTGCTTCTTCCCCATATTCTGTGAAGAGATGCAATTAATCCTTGACATCTTCTGAAAAGTTTAATCAGTGTTACATTTTCCTCTAATTTGGATCCTTCTGTCAAAATACACCCTGGATCATGAATATCCAGTGACCTGTAGCCACATAATCACCTGCTATTGGTAAATGCTGATTGCCTCCTGACCCTTGCAAACAAGTCCTTGGCCCATGTCCTTATTGTGGTCTGAAAATCAAGTAATCCTTAGAAACAAACTATTGATCACAGTAGTTCCTTCTGATACCTCTTGACCTGTCCCTTAGTGATTGTAAAGCATTTCACCTTGGAAGAACAAGATAAAGTGCGAAGATTTTATTATGTCCAGGCAACAGCATATGACACTAGCATATGATCAGAAATGAAGACTTCAGGTGCTCATCTTAAATATTACACAACGTTACTAGCACTCTTTCCAACTTTTCTGCAATATCTCCTAAAAAGTTGCACATACGTGTGACTCAACAAATCCACCTCTAACTGTGTTTTCAAGAGGACCACATGTATTTGTATTTTCACTAAAATATAGACATAAAGATGCTTGTTAATATTTTTCCTGATTCTCTAGTCTGAAAGTAACCCAATTGTCTTCCGACTGCAGAATGGATGCACATTTTATCATGCACTAATACAATTGAGCATGGCGTATTAACAATAATATGCCATTACTACTGAATGCAAATGATTGATGATAGAGTCCTGCTGAGGAGCATCTGTATGAGACCACTTATAAATAATGATACTCTCCAGTGATGGAAGTGAAAATAGGTATCTACAGAACCAATCAGTAAAATAGGCACAATGAAAACTTCTAAGATTCAGAGAATGATTTGAATGTGATAACATATTACATTGAGCTATGCATGTACTTTATGCTCCTTAGGTTTCATATATCTTGTTTTGAAAAAGGACAAAAGTTTTGGATACAGGGTCTGGAGAGAGGTGGATGCTCAGCAGGTAAAATCACATGTTGCTCTTACAGAGGACCCAGGTTTGATTCCCAACACCCACAAGGCAGCTAACAACTATCCTCGGTAATTCCAGTTTGAGGGATTGCAACACCCTCTTCTGATCTCCACAGTCATTACACAACACAAGTGTACTTACATGCAGGTAATACACTCATACATATAAACGTAAAAATAATAGATAAAATGTTTTTAAAAGTTTCAGATGCAGAATATACACAGAAAAGTTTTCTAAAAATATGCTTTAAGGAATTTCATGTGTAAGTATTGTATTTCAACAATTTCCACCCCTCCTTTGCCCCTCCAACACTTTTCATACCCACATTCCTTCTCAACTTTATAATATCACAACCTTTTCTTTAATTATTATTGTTACATACACCACATACACTCACATACATACATACACATATGAGTCCATTTTCAGTAACTGGTGCTTTATGTACATGTGTTTAGGAATGAGAAGATGAAGTTGGATGATCTATCAGGGAGCTCAATCTTAGAGGAGGCTGATTCAAAGCAAACAAGTTTGTAATACTTAACTCATTAAATGATATGTGCTTCAATCTAAGCACTGAAACAGCCTGAGTTGAACTCATTCTTGTGTACAACAGAATATTCAACTGGGAAGATTGGGGCTGGGGTGCTTTCTCACTAGTTAAGCACTTACCACAGAAGCATACGGACCATATTTGGACCATACTGGCTGGGTAGGTGTGATAACTTGCCTGTAATTCCTGTATCTGAAAGATGACATAGCATATCCTAAGAGAAAGCTGCTAGCTATTGGCATTGACTGAGAGTCACACACATCCACACCATACACACACACACACACACACACACACACATACATACATACATACACACACACACACACACACAAATGTAAAAATAAAATACTCAGTTGACTTGGAAACATTAAATTTATGATTTAAATATTAAATGTCTCCCACATGCTTGTGTATTTCAACAATTGGTGCTGAATTGGTACCAATGTTATTGGAGGTAATAGAACATTCAATAGGTGAGTATTACCCTTGAGGAAGTGGGTAACAGGGGCAGTCTTTATGGTTATATCTTTGCATGTTTCAGGCAGTCTCTCTGCTTCCTAATTCATGCAGTTTTAAATAAGCACTTGCCATGTGCTCCTTGTACCACAGCTACCCACTATCATGCACTCCCCACCATAATAGCTAGTCAAAATTAACCCTTCTGACTTCTGTTGCTTTTGGCATGTATCCTGCCATGCCATTTCAGGAAAGCAACTCATATATCAAGGAAGGGGAAAATTACTTTATATAACACGGTGCTCTAAATATAAGTGATGTTTTGTTTTAAAGGCTCTCTGCTTCGACCGAATTCTGGACCTTGATGCATTCTGAGCGGGTTCATAAATAACTGCGACAGTGGGCTTTGACCTATGTTTTTCATGTAGATGAGAGGAGGCTGCGTTTGTCAAGCTTTCTGGAGCACATTTAGACTATGACCTGCATTCAAGGAATAGTTCCTCATTGATTATGTTTCACCTATTTCCATGAGACTCAAAAAAATCCAATACCAATTCTTTCATAAGTTCTATTTTAAAAACTAGAGATCATGTTATTCTGTCTTATTGAACTCAAATTTAGAATAATAATTTCAGAACTACTATCACGAATATGAACTAAAGGTAAAATGACGGTTCTTAAAGCTTTGCCTCTGTAACTTAATGCAAAGTTGGTCTTCTTATCCAACAAATATTTTCACAAATATAGTCTTATCAAAATTACCACAAATCTTATTTATCAGAGCTTTTTTTTTTTACAAAATGAAGTAAACCAGTCCTTTTAGGAGTTTGTAGAATTTCCCTCTCTCTTTTCTGTATGTTTATACCTGTTTTTCATTCCCAGGTAAATCAAGCTGTTAGTGCTGCCTCATTATTTCATTCACTTGCACTTGTAACTGGAAATATGTAGAAATTTAAATGGTTGTGTTAAATAACTTCAAACTCAGTGTGTTTCTTGAAAGATTAATAATGCTTCCTACACAGCATACACTTCACAGCCAAGCAGAACACTGAAGATGTTTAAGAGTGTGAGGGGGTTGGGGCCTGCTCTGGTTTATAAAACCTGAACTGAAAGTTGAAGAAATAACAAAGATGTCCTATTAATCACATAGCTTTCCACGGGTCTTATTTTACTGTGAGCTTTATTGATCAAGATTATTTCACAGCTGAAACTAGACAACAGAATAATATT
Organism: Nannospalax galili; assembly: GCF_000622305.1. NCBI lineage: Eukaryota > Metazoa > Chordata > Mammalia > Rodentia > Spalacidae > Nannospalax > Nannospalax galili. The sequence goes on from NW_008329362.1 coordinate 487,571, forward strand.
CAAGTTGTTATATGTAGCAAATAGTAGCTTGTTGTAGTCAATGAAAATAAGACACAGAGAGTCCCTTGGAAAGCACATGAAATGCAGTGTTGTAGAATATTAAATCTGCCACAGGCAGCCAGCAGCACGGAAGCAATATTAAAACGGAATTTGAAGTCACGAACTGGGAAGCACTAATTTATTTCCTGCTAATGCCTTCCTAAGGGGCAACTCTGAGGCCTGAGTGGGATTTAGTTTTGAATAATGTTATTTTCTAATACCTTCCTTTCACCAAGTTTTAGATAGGAAAAGTTCCCTGGAAGAAACTATTGTTGATGAAATGGAACCCTTTCTGAAGGCACCTTTCTAGTTTCTTTTCTGTCTCTATGAAAAATGCCCTGACAAAAAGCAGTGTATGGCGGAACGGCTTGATGTGGCTCACAAGTAATGATTATGGTCCATCCGGTGGGAAGTTAAGGCAGGAACTTAAGCAGCCAGTCACTTCACATCTGTAATTAATCCAGATCAAAGAGGAAATGAATGCTTGCATGCTGTCAGCTAATGTTCTCCTCTCTTATGCTGTTTAGCACACTTTGCCTAGAGAATGCTGCAGTCCACAATGGCCATGTCTTCCAACACCAATCAAGCATCAAGACAGCCACACGTAAATATGCCCACATGCTACTCTCATCTAGGTAGGTCATCGTTAAGACTCTCTTTCCAAGTGATTCTAGAATGTGTATTTGGCTGTTGAAACCAACTAGCACAATACCCTTCCAAATTGGTATTCTGATTCTAGAAACAGTCTGTGCATTAAAATAATCATAATATATGACAGGAATATGGTCACTGGGGTGTGTGTCTTCTGAAATGGATAAACATAAGTTTCTGAGTTTATACTGGCACATGATTAACTACAAAAACCCATTGCAAGTGTTGGAATCAAGATCACAAATAAAACTTCATGGAAGTCAGTAATATAAATAAAACCTCTTCCCCTCAGGGTCCAAGAGCAATTTATGTCCCCAAACATTTTTAAAGTATCATAGCAGACTGAATTTTTGAAGTCAATGCATTTATTTTTGATAAAAAAGAATACCAACACAGGGGTCTACTGGGTAATATTTTATCATCATGTAAATGTTGGTATTCGAGGGCTCTGTAACATGTGCTGTATAAGCTGTTTCAAATATTCTGAAGTTTTAACTGAAATCCCAGGCCTATATCCAGCTGCACAGTTCTGTGTTCTCAACATTCTATTAGGCTCTCTGAAATTACTGTGGGATCTTTTGCAGTACCTACCTGAATTTTACTAGAATTCACAGCTTAACTTATATTCCATTTGGCTTTTTAAAGGTCCAATTAACATGAACTTAATGTTGTTAATGGATCATTTAAATCATCCCAAATATTAGTATCTGTGATTTTTTTTTGAACAGGTTAATGCCATATCAGGGAGAATTTCAATTAAAATTTAGGTAAAAGACTATTGTAGAGGCATATATAATGTTATTTTTGTTGTACTTTTATTCTACAATTATGAATAGGTAATTGATCCTATATATGTATATGTACATATAAATGTATATATATATATGTATATATATGTGTGTGTATTAAAGTATATTTTGATTTAGTTTAAAAGATATAAATATAGCTAGACATAGTGATGCATGCTTTTAATTCCAACACTTGGGAGGCAGAGATAGGCAGGTCTCTTAAAGATGGAAGCCAGGTTGGTCTACAAAGCAATTTTCAGGTTAGCTTGGGGAAACAAGGAGCCCTGTCTCAAAAAGCAACAAAAAGATGTAAATGAAATTGCTCAAATTCTAGAACTTCCGCTCCATTGCTTCAAGTCCTGTATCTGAAGTGTGTCCTGTCATTAGCAGTAAGGTCACATCTACTAGCCCTTGGAGACAACCAAGAGGTTTGGTAATAGTCTGTGTTATCCTGGGAGTCTCCTGGATCACTCCACCAACTCCTCAAAGGGAGGTCTCCTCTGTCTAGCACTGTACTCCCTCCCAAGCAGCTCATCACTGTTCAGACACTACATGTGCACCTCTCATGACGTCCTGTGGTCGTTAATTTTATTCTATTGATCTACACGACTTTTATGTGCCAGTACCATGTTGTTTTGACAAATATAGGCCTGTAATATAGTTTGAAATCTGGTACAGTAATCTTCCTAGCATTATTCCTTTTGCTTGGTATTGCTTTGGCTACCTGGGGTCTTTTCTGATTCCATATGAGTAGTTGTTAATCTATTCTTGCTTCAACTTCTGGTGGCTACATTGAATGTAAAAATCTGACCACTTATTTTATGTTTTCTAACTTAACAGAGTTTGGTTTTTTAAAGGATTCCCTAATAATATCATATACCATCGGGCGTCTCTTTTGAGGTTTCCCCTTTTGTCTATGATTTTGTTGATTTGAATTTGAACTTTCTTTGGTTTAACTGTGATAAAGATCCCTTTATAGTGTTTAACTTTTAAACTTTAACATTTTTTTGACTCATTGATTCTTCATATTCATTTCTTTGTTTCTATTTCATTGATTCTGCTCTGACTTTTTTTTTTTCTCATTTGCTGAGTTTTGGTTAGGTTTGTTCTTCCTTTTCCAGATATTTTTGTACCATTACATCATTTATTTGTGCTCTTTCTGATTTTTTTTAATGCAGGAGTAGTGTATTGTCATTTTCAGTTAGTGCCACGTATAGTTTTTCTTCTTTTTTGATTTCTTCTTTGAGTCATTCGTCATTCAGAGTTTGGTCTTTAATCTCCATGAGTTCATGTATTCACTAGGGCATCTTTTGCTGTTAATGCTAAGCCATATTGCAATGTAGCAATACATGGAATTATTTGAATATTTTGTATTTGTGGAGGCTTGTTTTGTGTCCCAGGGTGTGTTCTGTTCTGAGAAAAATTCCATTGCCTCCTGTGCATTCTTTGGTGCTTGGTTGATATATTTTGTAGATATTTGTTCCTTCCATTTCATAAATGATATCATTTAGCTGTGATATTTCTCTGTTATTCTCTTGTCCATTTGACATGTATGCTGCAGAGAGTGGGAAATTGGATATAGCAATTCCTTTCTTCAGACCTTTGAATTGTTCAGAGAATTCTCTGTAGGGCTGGTTTGGTGGTTATGTATTTATTCTGCCTATTTGTATCATAGAAATTTTTCTTTCCCATCCAACTATGATAGATAGGGTTTTTAAAATTATTTATTTAATAACCACATAAATAGAAGAAGCATTTCATTACAACAGCATTGCCTGTTCAATAACAATTTCCAGAGCTAAGATGCATCTCTTTCAAAATTGGCTGTAAATTTTTAGGTTTACAGTTGAATTAATACAGTTATACAATACTGTACTCAGTATAAACCCTATAAGGTATAAAATTAAATGAGGTTTTAACCTATAAAAAAGATCTCCATTTCCTTATTAAAATACACAGTTTCATACAGAAAAATTCATTTTTAATTCTATTAACACTAAGATGTTTGCACGTACATTTCTAATCTCTATATATCAGATTATTAATAGTCATGGTTGGTTACTTTCTGAGATCCTTGGCATCTGAGTATGGACATAATGTCATCGGGTAGATTTCAATGGTAATGTTTTTCACAGCTACTAATTATTAAGGAGCAAATTTTTATGCTTTGAAGAATTTTAAATTTTTTTTTAATTTAATAACCACATGACTAGAAGAAGCATTTCATTACAGTTTAAACATATTCAGTAACACACTCCAAAGCTAGGGTACATCTCTTTCAACAGTGGCTGTAAAATTTTAGGTTCACAGTTGAAGTTATATAGTTATACAATATTGAACTCAGTATAAACCCTGTAAGATATAAAATTGAATGAGTTTTTACCCTTTAAAGAAGAGCTCCATTTCATTTAAAAATATGCTGTTTCCTACATTTTTAATTCTACTAAAACTTAGATGTTTGTGCATGTGTCTTTAATCTCTATGTATCTGATGATTACTAGTCACAGTCGGTTACACTAAGATCCTTAGTACCTGAGTATGGTTATAAAGTCATCAGGTAGATTTCACTGGTAATGTTTATCACCTCCACTATTTAACATGAAATAAATTTTTATGCTTCCTCCTCAAACATGTCTTTTTTTTTCAATTTGTTGATTTTTCTGTCTATATATCATACAGAACATCCCACACAATATTGTTCATCTATATACCCACTTCCCAATTGGCACCCTCCCATAGCATCCCCCCCCCACACGCTGGAGTCCATATGCTCTGTCATCCCTGTTACTGTCCACTGTGTTGTCAACACCTCCAGCCATTCTCCAGTGCTTGTCCATCTGCTGAATCTAGTCAGCCTATCTAGAGATCCTTGTTTTAGGAACATCAGCTGTTCCTCATCTAGCAGTAATCCGTTGTCAATATTCCTTTAGATAAGATTAGGGTCTGCTGTTGTTTTCCCCAGTTCTATGTTGGGTTACTCTCTGGGGGTCTCTTGAGCCACCTTGGCCAGTAACTCAAAGGAAGGTATCTCCTGTCTGGCATTGTTTCTTGTTATGTAGCCTTTAGCTATACATATGGACTCTTAAAAATTATATTGATCCCATTAATCTTTGGTTATGCTTTCCTTTTGGGTGTTTAATACCCTACAGTTGGCCCAGATAAACCAATTTATTTTTACTCTTAAGGTCGTTTGAGGATCGGTTCCTCAGGGGTGATGACGGTTTGGGAGGAGCCCCTGGCTCCTTCCTTTTATCACTTCTGTCTATGTGAAGATAAGTCAAACGTCCTACTTGATGATTGCTGGCTTCTCTTGGAAGCATAGAGGAAGTGTTTCCGCTGTGTTGACCCTCCTCTTTATAGACTGGACACTGATTCAGATCAATCTGGTGGGGTCTCCACAGCCTCCTTGGTCAAGAGGACAGGTGTCCGACCACAGTTACAGGACATTTTGAGAGATGCTCATAGTCCCCTGGAACTTAGTCGACTTAGGAGAGAAAGGGCAAAAACTGTCCTTTATGTCCCCCTGACCAAATTAGTATAGGCCTCAAAGTATGGCTGTTAAACATCGAAGAAGTTTAGTTCCACCAGTCTGGTACATTTAATTACCATATGCCATGTAGAAAGAGCTTGGGCAAAACCAAATGCTCTCAGATAAACTTTTCCTAGGCATGTATTACATTCTTTTATCTGGTTGTATTATATTTTGTCAGGGGGTTGTTGGCCTAATATGGTTCCCTCTGGTTTTCTAAAACTAGCTAGGCATTGCTTATATTTCACATTGTCTAACCCTCCACCATGGTTTCCCCATTTAAGGTACCCCTGTTTTTTTTTTTTATCTCTTAATAATACCTTTCTCCTATGACCTCTCCTCTACCCTTCTCCTATGGTCCCACCTCTATTGAGCGCCTTCTTTCCCTTTATCCCCTAGTTTCCTTGTATAACCTTCCCTCCCCTCCACCCCTTAAAATAATCCCATTATTATCCATATCTCCCTCTTTAACACCTGTTTTCCATTGATCCTCTCTTTCAGATTCTTTCTTTTATTTACTTCCCTGGTTCCTCTTCATTATCCTGGTTCCTGTAGTTGTGTCTGGATACATATTTACTTAAAAGGATTTAGAGTTAGATCCAGATATGAGGGAGAACATACACTGCATTTTTTTCTGAGTCTGTGTTACTTCATTTAGTATAACAGTTTCTAGTTCCATCCATTTACCTGCAAATTTCATGATTCCATCTTTCTTTACTGTTCAGTAAAACTCCACTGTATAAATGACCCACATTTTCATTATCCATTCATCAGTTGAGGAACACTTAGGTTGCTTCCATCTCTTAGCCATTGTGAAAAGAGCAGCAGCAAACATGGATGTACAAGTGTCTCTGCAATAGGATTAGTTCTTTGGGTGTATGCCAAGCAGTGGTATAACTGGGTCAACTGGTAGGTTCATTTGTAGTTTTTTAAGAGTTCTCCACATGGCTTCCATAGGGTTGAACATGCTTGCAGTCCCACCAGCAGTGGATGAGTGTTCCCCTTTCCCCACATCCTCTCCAACATTTGATATCATTTGTTCTCTTGATCTTAGCCAGTCTGACTGGGGCATGATGAAATCTTAAAGTGGTTTTATTTGCATTTCCCTAATTACTAATCATGTTGAACACCTTTTAAGTTGATACTTAGCCATCTCTATTTCTTCTTTTGAGACTCTCTGTTCATCTCCTTAGCCCATCTTTTAATTGGGTTACTTCCTTTCTGAATACTTTGTTTGTTGAGTTTGTTATATATTCTGGATGTTAATCCTCTGTCAGATGTGTCACTGGTGAAGATTTTCTCCCATTCTGTAGGTTTTCTGTTCACTTTCTTGGTTGCTTATTTTGATGTACAGAAGCTTTTTAGTTTAACGAGGTCCCATTTGTTGATTCTTGAACTTGTTTCCTGGGCAGTTGATGTCCGGTCTAGAAAATTCTTTACTACACCTGCATTGAGGTCTTTGATCCACTTGGAGTTGATATTTGTGCAAGGTGAAAGATAGGGGTTTAGTTTCATTCTTGTACAGGTGGAGATCCAGTTTTTTCAGCACCATCTGAGGAACATGCTGTCTTTCCTCCAGTGAATGTTCCTGGCCCCTTTTTCAAATATCAGGAATTGCATGTACTCATATTTGGTTCTTCAATTTTATTCCATTGAACTATGGGTCAATTTTTGTGCCAGTACCATGTTGTTTTATGACTATAGCTCTGTAATACAGTTTAATATCTTGTATAGTAATCCCCCAGCATTGCTCCTTAGTGCTAAGAGTTATTTTGGCTATCTGGAGTACTTTCTGGTACTATATAAATATTAGGATGGTTTTTTCCAATTCTGTAAAAAATGTCATGGGGATTTTGATTGGCTTTGCATTGAATCTATAAATGGCTTTTGGTAGGATGGATTCACAATATTAATTATTGCAATCCATGAGCATGAGAGGTCCTTCTGTCTTCTGATATCTTCCTCACTATTTCTTTAAGGAATTAAAAATTTCTTTGTACAGATATTTAATGTGTTTGGTTAGGTTTATTCTGAGATTATATTTATTTATTTATTTTTACATCTATTATGAAGGGGAATGTTTCCATGTATTTTCTCTGATTGCTGTTATTGGTATATAAAAAGGCTATAGAATTTTGTAGATTAACTTTGTAACCTGACACTTTACTGAATGTGTAAATAATTTCTAGGAGTTTTCGGGTGGAATATTTGGCACCTCTTAGAGATAATGTCATATCATCTTCAAAAAGGGATAATTTGATCTCTTCTTTTCCAATAATTACTCCTTTAATTTCTTTCTCTTCTCTTACTGCTCTTGTAAGAGTTTCAAGCACTATGTTAAAGAGGAGTTGTGATAGTGGACAGCCTTGTCTGATTCCTGAATTCAATGGGAATGCTTCTAGTGTTTCTCCATTTAGAATGATGTTGGCTGTGGGTTTGTTATATATGGCTTTAATTATGTTGAGGTATGTTCCCTCGAGTCCAATTCCCTCTAGGACTTTATGTTGAATTTTGTCAAAGGCCTTCTCTGCATATATTGAGATGATCATGTGATTCTTGTCTTTGAGCCCATTTATATGATTTATGACATTTATTGACTTACATATATTGAACCATCCCTGTATCTCTGGAATAAAACTGACTTGATCATGGTGGATGATCTTTTTGGTGTGTGTCTGTATGCAGTTTGCAAGTATTTTGTTGAGAATTTTTGCACATATGTTCATTAAAGATCTGGGTCTATAGTTTTCTTTTTCGGTCGTATCTTTACCTGAATTTGGTATTAGAGTGATGCTGGCTTCATAGATGTTATTTCGAAGCTCTCCCTCCATTTCTGTCTTTTTTAATAACTTAAGCAATATTGGATGTAGATTCTCTTTAAATGTCTGATAGAAATCTGCTGTAAATCCACCTGGTCATGGGCTTTTTTTAGTCAGGAAATTTTATATTACTTTTTCAATTTCCTTATGTGTTATGGGTCTGTTCATGCTGTTAATCTCTTCTTGGTTTAGCTTTGGTGGTTCCCATGCTTGTAAGTACCTGTCCATTGCTTTTAGATTTTCAAATTTAGTAGCATATACTTTTTTAAAGTATTCCCTTATAACGTTCTGGATCTCTTTGGTGTCTGTTGTGATGTTTCCCCTTTCATCTCTGATTTTGTTGATTTGCAGTTGCTCTTTCTTTCTTTTGGTTAATTGGGTAGTGGTCTATCAATCTTATTTATCTTTTCAAAGAACCAGCTCTTGGATTCGTTGATTTTTGTATTTTTTTCTTTGTTTCTATTTCATTAATTTCTCCTCTGATTTTTGTTATTTCTTATTGTCTGCTGGTTTTGCATTTCAAGTGTCTTGAGTTGCAATGTTAAGTCATTTATTTGTGAACTTTCTGATTTTTTTAATGTAGGCATTTAGAGCTATAAAATTCCCTTTAAGGATTGCTTTCAGTGTGTCCCAGAGGTTTTGTTGTGTTATTGTTTTTTGTTTCATTCCAAGAATACTTTTGTTTATTTCTTAATTTCTCCTTTGACCCATTCATCATTCAGGAGTGTGTTGTTTAATCTCCATGTGCTTATGTGGTTAATCCCCATTAACCACATTCTTCCAGTGTTGATTTTAAGCTTTATTGCATTGTGGTCTGATAGAATGAATGGAATTATATGAATCCTTTTGTATTTGTTGAGGTTTGTTTTATTCCCCAGTACATGGTCTATTTTTGGGAAGGCTCCATGGGGCACTAAATAGAAAGTATATTCTTTAGTGCTTGGAATATTCTGTAGATGTTTGTTAGGTCCATTTGATATATGGTATTGTTTAATTCAGATGCCTCTCTGTTAATTTGGTGTCCTGTTGACCTATCTAATGCCAACAATGGGGTATTGAAGTCCCCTACTCTTAATGAGTTGACATTATTCTGGGTCTTAAAGTCCTGTAGTACTGTTTTTATGAAGTTGGGTGCACCGGATGGTGAATATATGTTCATGTTTTTAATATCTTCTTGGTTTATTGTTCCTTTGATCAGAATGAAGTGTCTTTATCTCTTCTGATTAGTTTTAAAGTCTATTTTATCAGATATTAGAATTGCAATGCCTGCTTTTTTCTTAGTACCATTCGCTTGGTATATTTTTTCCCATCCTTTCACCTTAAAGTACCACCTGTCCTTGAAAGTGAGATGGCTTTCTTGCAGACAACAAAAAGATTGGATTTGTTTCTTAATCCATTCAACTAGTCTGTATTTTTTGACCGGGGAGTTCAGTCTATTGATATTTAAATTTATTAATGAAAGATTTGTACTGAATCCTGTCATTTTTATTTCTGTTGATCTTCTTGATATAGATGTGCATTTCCATTGCTATACCTTCATTGATTTTCTTTCTTTCACTCCTTGTGTATAGTAATTTCTTTCTTCAGCGCTTTTTATTACTTCAAGAACTCTCTGAAGGGCTGGTTTTGTGGACATGAATTATTTCAGCCTATTTACTTCATGGAAGGCTTTTCTTTCCCCTTCAACTATGATAGACATTTTGGCTGAGTAAAGTAATCTGGGTCGGCATCTGTGGTCATTTAGAGCTGGGAATACTTTGGTATTCCATAGTTTGCACTGAAATGTCAGCTGTGATCCTTATGGGTTTTCCTTTATATGTGATTTATTGTTTTTCTTTTACAGCTTTCTGTATTGTCTCTTTGTTCTGTATGTTTAGTGTTACTATGCTGTGCCATGGAGAGTTTCTTTTCTGGTCCTGTCTATTTGGTGTTCTATATATTTCTTGTATTTGTATGGGCATGTCTTTTTTTAATTTTGGGAAATTTTCTTCTACAGTCCTGTTGAAGATGTGTTCCATACCATTATCTTGAGATTATTCTTCTTCCTGTATGCCTATGATTTGTAAGTTTGTTTTTTTTATGGTGTCACACAGTTCTTGCATATTCCCTTCTTGTGTTTTTTAAAAAATTTTCATAATCTTTTCTTGAGTGATGTAAATCGAATTCACTGCTGGGAGGTACACGTGGCATCCAATTCCCTTCTCACAAGATCCTTGTGACAGACTGAGAAAAAAAATTTCCAAACCCCAGTTTGAAGAATTTTTTATTGAGTTTATTGGACTTGCTAACTGAGCTTGGGGTGCAGCTTTACTTACAAACAAGTAGGTGCCCTCCCATTCACAGCTGATGGTGAAATTCCACACCCAGACTTAAATCCTGTAGTTCCTGACAGCCTTACAAAATTAGGAAGGGCCAGCCTCAGTGGATTTTCCAGCTTTTATACCCTTAGCCCCTTCTCTGCAAGCAGCTATAGTCAACTGATTGGCTAGAAGAGGAAAGGGGAGTGGCTTCTTTGCAGAGCATCAGAAGCAGGCAGGTCCATGGCTTGTCATCACAGGGTCAGTGGAACATCTTCTGGGTCACACTCTCCATCCCTTCCTCTGGCTCTCACAATCAATGGAGGAGCCACCTACCTCTTCCACAAATATCCCTGAGCCTCAGAGGGGGTGGGGGTGAACTTTTTCCCATTGTAATAGGGTACTGGACTCTTCAAGTCTCTTCCTCCTTTGTTTGTCATGGGCTGATGGCTCAATTTAGTGGCATTCCACATACTATAAAAACACAAACAGCAAGAAGCAAGAACATGTTGACAGTAACTTTAATAATATAGTTCATGAACATAAACACAAATGCTTGGATGGTACTTTATTAGGCACATCACATCCATTTAACAATACAATTGCCGTGGCTTCTCCACTGGGGCTTATAACCTCTCCTGCTACAGAGGGTTGGTGTGGTCTACAACACCAGATGTGTGTTCCATCCCTAGGAGTGGGCATTAGGTCCAATCCATAATTAGTTTGTTGTACAAACACTAGACAAGCCACTATTACACCAACAGGAATATCTTGTTTTTCATATTGATAGTGCAGCACACAAGGTCCTTTGTTGAACAAGATAATGGGGGCCAAATCTCCCCCAGGCATTTGCATGGCACCATCTGACACTATGAAAGCCACCCATCCAGTGGCAGGGAGTTTCCAGCTTGGTCCAAGCTTGATTTCTCCTTCTCCTTCACTTACTTCATGTGGCTTCTTCAGCAATAGGGTCTTACCATCCACTTCAGGTGTGCAACCAACATTATTGGCAATCGCCTTTATAGTTTTGGCCATCTCTGGGGTCCCTTTGGCCAACTGATCATAGGGAGACAACCTACCCCTGGTACTGGGATTTTCATTTAACAACCTTATGGCTTCTGGAAGGGCCTTTTTTCATCCTGTAGCATTCCTTCTGGGATTAAAGCTTTTAACTGTTCCTTTAGCAACCTGTTTTTTCTTTCAATTAACCCTGCTCCTGTAATATTGAACCTGATTATCCTCAGCCCAAGCTTGTACATATGTACCTATGAAATGAGTGCTTCTGTCACTATCAATTCACCTTAGGCACCCATACATGACACTAAGTTCAGTAAGCCCCTTAATGGTAACTTTGCCCATCGCTCTCTTACAAGGAAAGGCATGTTTAAGGCCTGTGGCCATGTCCACACAAGTGAGAGCAGATTTACACTCCTCACCAACTGTCAGGGGCCCTATATAATCTACTTGCCAGTCTCTCACAGGAGAAGCTGCCTTGCGTCCCATCATGGCATCCATCCTCCCGGGACATTACCAGGAACATGCCTCACAGGCCTGGACAGCCTATTGGATGTCAGCATATTTTACCAGAATGCTGACTGCTTTGGCTATTCTCCATTCTGAGTTGGCTCTTCTGTGGCCCAACTTGGTATGAATCCAGTGAGCTGCTTCTAGGGGAACCTGAGGACAGATAGCCCTCACCTTGGTAAGGGCATCAGCTTCCTGATTCCCAGGGGGACTCACCAGGTGGTGGGCATCCACCCCTATAATGTTCTCTTGAAGGGGAGAGATGCACATCTTGTACTCCTGGGGGGATAATTGCCCACTCCCAGAATGAGTCTAGTCCACTTTACTTGTACGGTTTTATCCCCATACCCATCCACTGCTATTCACTGGCCATGATGCTTTTGGGGATTGCCATGAATTAGTGTACACTCTGCCCCAGTATCTACTAGGGCCCACATGTTTTGTATATTAGTGGGAGACCAATATATCCTTAATTTGACATGTGGCCTCTGGTCTCCCAATATGGCCCTCACCTGTAGGCAACCTTGGCAACCCCTTCAAGGCAGTGGTTGGGGGGTCCCATCCGATGAGGCTGCCTTCCTCTGGAGCAGAGGGCACAGTTGGGGTTACCTGCACCTCCTGGTCCCCCATTTCTCTTACTTCTATGATGAATTGCTGGTCAGGTCTTAAAGCCCTTGACAGAGTCACCAGCACAGCGTTTGGCTGCCCATCTATCTTGTCCCTAGCAACTCCTGCTCTGTGCAGATCCACCCACATCTGTGCTCAGGAGACACGGAGGGGCCCCTCTGCTGAGTTTCAGCTCTTTTCCCTTGTATCTACTCACTTCAGCACCTTTCGAATCCTGTTTACAAGTTAGTCTAAATCATTTAATTCTGCCAGAGCCTCTCCAGCCTCATACAGATCATGCCAGACCATGGGGCTTAGCACTGCCACCAAAGCTCCATACCAGTCTCATGGGCTTTGCTGAATCAGTTTTTTTCTTAAGTCTCCTGTAAACATAATCCTGTCTGGTCCCGTGAACTGGGCATCAAATACAGCTTCCCTCATACCCATTTCCCTCAACAGAGTCTGTCCTTCCTCAATGGTTTTCCAAACTCTAATATTCATGGGAATCTCAGCTGGAGATACCCACATATCCCGAATGGCTTGTATGAGCCAATCCATCATGGACTGGTTTCCCTCGTGTTGTATTAAATTGTGAAGTCTTTGCCTCAAAGAGAGATGAATGGTTATGTTGCTTAACTTCTCTGCTTCTGTAGAGAAGTTTAAGTTTAAAATGAGTCCACCTGTCCCCATATCCCATAGCCTCACAAGCCAGGTGGCCACAGGCTCCTTCATAGCTTGTTTAAATGTCTTTCCCAGTTCTAATAGTCTGGTGCTGAGTATTCTCTGATTACCATGGTCTCCTGCACTGGGCTATCGTTAAGACCTCCAGCTGCATGTGGCACCATAGATTTTCTGTTTCTTTGAATTAGAGGTCAGACCCGAGGAGCATCTCCCACTATCTCTAGGTGACTTCCTTCTTCCTCACTGCTCAACTCTTCCCAGGGGTTCCAGGTTTTAAGATCCCAGGATGTGCCTTTTATTTTCATTCTGATCTTTGATTTTTTTTTCCCTTTTGACCTCCTAGATGTAAAAAATGGCATGCCAACACCTCCATCTCCTTTTCTCTCTTATCTAATTTACTGGCAAGGTCAGAGGACAGTATCGAAGAGACCAGCCTCATATCTCTCTCCCATTCTAATTCCTCTCTAACACCTTCAGTTTCCCTTCTTGCTAAGGCCTCTGCCTGGGACAGATTTCTTATTATCAATAGCAGCTGCCAAGCAACCTCTGCTGTTGCTTTTGGGCATTTCTGCCCCTGGTGTGCTACTCCCAGAGACTGTAGAATCTGTTCCAGACCTTCTGCTGTTTTCAGGGCCTCTCTATACTCACGTGGTGGCCCCCACTGGTCAAGTAGACATGCCAGCCCATACCATCTACAAGATGGCTGCCACCCTGGGATCACTCCCATCACCCTTGACTGTTCATAAAGCCTCACCCTAGTTATATTTCTAACCGTCCACTGAATTAACCATGCCACTGCAGCTACCCCCACCAAGCCTGTGGGAATGGCCCACCAGGTTAACATTTCTTCAGCCCACATTCTCCCTTCACCCCACTTTACTTTGGTTGTTGGTCTCTTTCCCCATATCAGGGACATCATCAATGCTCTTCCAAAACTCATTCTCAGCTTTGTCGTATCCTGCCAGGCTATGCCAACTGTAAGTCAAATTCACTGCTGGGAGGTGCACATGGCATCCAATTCCCTCCTCATAAGGTCTTTGTGACAGCCTGCCACGGTGCAGTGACCACAGTCCAAGCCTGAAGGGCTTGGGGACCCCAATGGATAGAAATCAGGATGCAGAGAATGCAGAGGTCTATGTGCCAATGCATGTTTATTGTGAACTAAAGCAAGCTTATATAGGAATCAGATCTGTAGTAACCAAGGAATAACAAAGGATACATCTCTAAACAGAAAGTAACCAAGGAATAACCAAGGATACATTTTGTTACCACCAAGAATACATTACTTCACCAACCAAAACTCACACAATGTTTACTAGATATAAGGGGTACTGTTTGTGATTACTCTTAGCAACTACTATAATTCATTATTTCTATATAGAAACCAAGCTAATGGTGCTGAGAAACTCTGGTGTCCATAAACTGAAACAGAACTCTTTGGTTATGTTTCCAAGAGTGCCAATTAATCAGGGAGGCATAGCCTGTCAACTCAGACCACAGAAGCAGAGAGCAGGGAAACTCCCAGGATGGAAGCATTCTTTCTCCAATGCTTAAGTCAAGGCAAGCTGCCCATTCTAATGCAGCAAAAGCTGTGCCCATAATAATAGCTCCCAACAACAGCCTGAGAAAAAAATTCTCCAAATCCCGGTTTGAAGAATTTTTTAATGAGTTTAATGGACTTGCTAACTGAGCTTGGGGTGCGGGTTTACTTACAGACAAGCGGGCACCCTACCCACTCACAGCTGATGCTGAAAGTCCACACCCAGACATAAATCCTGTGGTTCCGGACAGCCTTACAAAATGGTGAGGGGCCAGCCTCATGGTTTTCCCAGCTTTTATACACTTAGCCCCTCCCCTGCAAGAGGGTATAGTCAACCAATTGGCTGGAAGAAGGAAGGGGAATAGCTTTTTTTCAGAGCATGGGAAGGAGGCGAGTCCATGGCTTGTCATCACAGGGTCAGAAGAACATCATCCAGGTCACACTCGGTCTAATTCATCCACTTTATCTTCCAGTCTTGATAGTCTCTTTTCCATTTCATTCATCCTGTTGGTGAGGCTTTCTCCTGTCATTTCTAATTGACTTACTGAGTGTTTCACTTCCTTCTTCATTTCAGCCTGAGTATTTTTCAATATTTCTAACTCTTTTCTGAATTCATTCAGAAATTTATCCCTATCTTCCTTCAGTTCTTTGATTACTTTGTGTGTTCTTTAAATTCACTGAATTCTTTTACCATGTTTGTAATTGTTCTTTTTAGTTCCATGTTCTGTGTTATCTCTATGAAGTTCTCATTGTACTCCTGTAGAAGACTATTGGTACTTGGTGAGGATATATTATTTTTGTTTTTCATGTTTGTTTTTTCTTTGTGACTTTGACATGTGAATTTCCTTCATAGTTTCTGATTCTTGTGTGAGACTCAAGCCTTCCTTTGTTGAGTTTAGATCTGCTTATTTTTGTAAACTTTATGTGCCTTTGTGGTTTAGTCGTTGGGCATGAAAAGCTGATTGGTCTAGGTGCTAGCTTCTCTCTTTTGACTTTATATTGGAGTGAAGTAATTGCTTTTGTCTTCAGGAGTTTCTACAGAGGCCCAAGTGAGATGGGCTTGGCTGGCCTGGGAGAAGGGCCCAGGATAGATGCTGGTGGCTGTGCCAACCAGGGATGTGAAGTGAGGTGAAGGTGGGACAAGGCCTAGAGGGTTTCTGGGGGCCACAGGGAGGAAATGGGTTGGTTCGCTTGCAAAGGATCAGGAAGCAGTGAAGGCTCTGGGCCGAGAGGTTAGCCCTGGTGTCTGGGGTGCCAAAACAAGAAATGGGCCTGTACCTAGCCTAGGAGGAGAGGCTCAGTACGGGGAGCTGGGAGGGTGAAAGAGGCTGGGGGAGTCAAGGCGTGCTGGGCATGCTGGGCTTACCCAGGGAAGGTACAGGTACCCAAACACTAGAGGCTGGGCAGCCCAGGAAGCAAAGGGATATGAGGGTGGGACCTGATCCAGAGGGCTCCTGGGAACCAGGAAAGGTGCTGGCACCAGGCCCATAGATAGTTTTCTTCCGGATAAAGTATTCCTGGTTGGCATCCACTATTACTTAAGATGGGAATACTTTAGTCCAGACTCTTCTTTTATCGTTCACATTGAAAATTCAGTTGAAATTTTAATGGGTTTTCCTATTTATGTAACTTATTGTTTTTCTCTTGAAGCTTTCACACCTTCTCTCTGTTCTCTATGTTTAGTGTTTTTACCATGAAATGTCATGGAAAGTTTCTGTTCTGTCCCTTTTTACTGTTCTGTGTGCTTCTGTTTGGGTAGGTCTTTCTTAGGTAAAGTTTCTCCTATTTCCTGTTGATGAATTGGTCAATGCCATTGACTTGAGATTTTTCTTCCTCTATGCCTATGATGCATGTTTTGGTCTTTTCATGATATCCCACATTTTGTGCATATTCAAATCCAGTGTTTTATTTTATTTATTTTTTCATGTTATTTGCTTGAGCCATCCAATTCCTTAACTTCCTTGCCCAGTTCTAATATTCTGTTTTCTGTGTGCCTTTTTCCTTCCATTTCCAATTGGTTTTTATTTTTTTCAATTTCATCTTCTTTTCAGCCTGCATTTTCTTCAAAATTTCTATCTCTTCTGTGAATTTACTTTGCGAACCCTGAATTGTCTTTGCCATTTCATGCAGCCATGTACTTGTATTGTCTTGAGACTCAGCAAGAGTTTATTCCTATTTTCTTTCAAGATATTGAGTCTCAATTCATATATTCTTAAAAGTCATGGAATTCTTTGATCATCTTTTTGATTGTTCTTTTAAATTCTGTGTCCTGTGGTTATGCTGGGTAGTTTTTATTGTGAAACACTTCTGCGGGACTGTTGGTATTTGGTGGGGACATATCATCTTTGTTTCTCACATTATTTGTGTTTTTCTGTTGTGATCTGGGTATATGAATTTCTTTTGTTGGTTGATTCTTTGGTTTGGAATTCTAGCCTGCCTTTGTTGAGTTGAAATTTGTTTCTATTTTTATTGTTTATGTAGCGTTTTTCTTTCTGATCAATTATGAAGAGTTAGTTGATCTGTATTTGAGCTTCTCACTTTTGATCTTTTTTATTTGGAGGGAACAGAGGGTTGCAGGCCTGTGAGTTAGGAGCACTCCAGCAGGGTGAAGGGCCCTAGGCCCAAGGAGGGCCTAAGCAGGATGAACTGCTTGGCACTAGCTAAGCAGAGAAGATTAGTCTGGTGCTCTCTGACTGCAATCCATTCCATATATTTTTTAATAAATTGAGTACTATAACACTCAGCACAGTTTAATACACACACACACACACACACACACACACACATGTCTATATAAACAATGTGGAGACTGGAAAAAGTAAATTTTTTTCAATTTTTACAGCACAGTGGAAAATTGGAATGTTGGGAATCAAATATAAAAAAAATTCACTTCATATTATGTTCTTCATTTCATTATATATTATACAGCATCATATCATGTATTATAAGAATATTTGTTTATCATATACAAATATCTCTGAAGAATTTAATAAATTTGTGCTCTGAGAATTTCATCAATAAAATGCATTCACCAATTTTAAGTATCATGTTCATACATTGTTTTAAACACAGTTTATAGAAAGTGCAAGAAGTAAGCCTCACAATACATTTTTATTTTTTGATTATTTTTCCATGACTGATACCATTGTATTTCACCAGGAATTCCTTTTACTGCCTTTCCATTAGAACTGGCTAGAGAATTTTTTAATGTGTCAGTGTCTGATCCCTAAAGACCATTTTAAAATTGCTGTGAGGCATGGATGAGCCATGACTATTTTTTAAAATAGCTCTTACATTGATGGTAATATATTCTTACATGACTGAAAATCCCTAGGGCCTATGATAAATTGAATGCCTCAAATCTCTATATATTCACAAAAAAAATCAATTTCTCAAAATCTTCATGGCAAAATACTCAAATAAAAAATGAAGATAAAACATTGCTTTGGTCCATTACCCTTAAATATCCTATCTGATATTAGCCACTTTTCTGAGATCATTTATTATTTCCAAGGAATGTTGCTCCCCTGATCCTATTTACTAGATGTAAATTATCATACATAGGTAAAAATTAAACCTTGTTAGGATGTAATAGATGTAGTTTACTATGCTTTTCCCATTGATTATCTAACTTAACTTTTTAAATGAGTATGGGGTCCACTGTTAATTTTCTAAGACTGCAAACTGAAATATGAAATTGAGGGTATGTTTAATAACTTCTTGATAATTGTTAACCTACTATATTGATCTTTTCTCTTCTGAGAAATTCTTAACTGAACATTTTTTGTTTGAAGCCTAATTTCTAGATAGTCCTTCATGACATTAGATCACAGGTACAAGTCACATCTGAGTGGTTTCCATGGTGAGTCATTTATGTCAGCCATATTTGAGAACAACTGCTCTACCACAGAACCACATCCTTAATACAGGTGTCCATTTCTTTAGGATGAGTATTACAAACAGAGAATTGGACAAATTTTCCTGATTCAGCCAATTACACACACAGAATTGGAAATTAAAACCCAACAGTTTGA
Source organism: Nannospalax galili (assembly GCF_000622305.1). NCBI lineage: Eukaryota > Metazoa > Chordata > Mammalia > Rodentia > Spalacidae > Nannospalax > Nannospalax galili. The sequence continues at coordinate 506,079 of NW_008329362.1, forward strand.
TTCTGTTTTATAATCTACAGTGTTGTAATTTGTGTTTCTGTTTATTCTTTCATGTTATAGTTCTGTAAAAAGCCTGTTTTATAAGTAAAGGAAATAGTGGGTAAAGATTTGAAGAAACTTCCTAAAGATAAGCAAACTGACAAAGTTGAGAATTCTATAAAAGTAAGAAATATTTTCCATTTCATGACAGTTTCTATTGCACTGAAGCATGTTATCTTTTATACGGATTCATTTTGGGTTAAAAATGTTTTCTAAATATAACAATACATCAAGGAAGGTAGTATCAGTCTTATGAGATTAGTTGCTAACCAAAATTGGCACATTTATACATTTCTGGCATATTTTATATATATATATCTTGAAAGAATCAGTTTGGAATGTTTTAAATTTAAGACAAACTTTAATGTGAAATAAAAAAGATATCAATATATTCAGTTTTAAATTAAAGTACAAGACATCAAATTTTTCTCTTGTGAAGATATTTTTATGTTCATTATCTTGGACAGTATTTTCCTTCTCCCAATGATCAAAATAATCAAAGGCCTTCTCTAGATAATGCACAGAAAACGAGAAATACATATTTACTTTGGTTTATGGTGCTTTTTAAAATAAACATTTTCAGCAGATATCATATACTTTATGTTGTAACAAATAAATACTAGCTAGTAATTGTTTTCTGGAGAGATACGTTTTTAAAAAAAGAATGCCAGTTTGTCTGCATTTAGATGGGATGATATAGATGTCTTACTCACAGCCAAGCAGTTAAGAGTCACATATTCGCAACACATTGCACAGTTACAGATTTTTGCCATAACTACAGATCCCGACAATAAAAAGCTTCTCTGACAAATGTTAAGGACATTTCTAATCTACTGATGGAAACATGAGTATTTAAAAGGCAGTTTGACAACATAATCACTTTAGTAAACGGTAGTTGTAACTTCCCTGTAGGGTCTATGATCTCCCCAGGCACAGGTTCTTGACCAAGTTTAAAGAAATAGGCATGTGTTCCCTTCTGTGGAGTGGGTCACAAATCTATTATGCCACTATTGCTGCAGAGGGCACATTTTGATTGGCATGCCATTACTGTATGTCATAGAACTTACCTCCTGGGCAAGACTGTTGAGGATTTATATTCTCCAGCAGTCTGCTCAGCATTCACTGGAACTATGACATCTAGATAGCAAGGAGGAAGTTTTCAGGTCAGTTCAACTTAATTGCTCTAAATTTTGGAACCAAAGTTTATGGGATTCAGTGTCTTAGCATCAGGTTCTGGTAATCAACCAAGGACAAGGTTAATAGCCTTTATTATTTGGGGCCCTCTGGAGCATTCTTGGCCAAGAACTGATAGGGAGGTATCCTATACCTGACACTGGGATTTTTCATTTAATGACCCATGTCTTAATAACTGAGGAGCATTATCCACCAATGGAGGATACTCCCACTAAAATTCCTTTTATTTTCTCTCTCATTTTTTAGATTATATCTCTATATTTAAAGTTTTGTTTTTAGGGGCTGGAAAGATGGTTCATCAGTTAAGAGCACTTCCTGTCCTAGCAAAAGACCAGGGTTCATTTCTCATCACCAACTCACTGTCTCTAATTCCAATCCTAGGGGATCTGATGCTCTCTTCTGGCCTCTATGGACACCAGGCACACATGAAGTACACATATATCAATCCAGGCAAAACACTCATACACATAAAATAAAAAGAGTTAAATATTTTTTAAAGTTTATTTTACTTTGAATTATGCATCTGCGTGTGTGTCTCTTTGTGGGTATGTGCATGCTAGTGAAGTGCACACAGAGGCCAGGTGAGAGCTTCAGGTCCCTTGGAGCTGGAGATACAAATGGTTGTGGGTTGCTCAATGTGGTTGGTAGGAACTGAACTCATGCCTTCTGGAAGAACACCAAACACTCCTCACTGATAAGTCATCTCTACATTCCCCTTTACAGTACTTTTGAATAAACTTATAAGATCATAGATTTACTTATGACTTTTCCAGACATCTTTGGTTTTAGTGACCACTCCCTCTTCTTCTGTCCTCTTCCCTACCCTCCTACTCAATGCCTAATTAGACCTTTCCTCCCCTTCAATTTCTCCCCTCCACTTTCATGTCCAATATATTCTACTATCCCTTCCCTCTGTAGGTCTCTTTCTAAGCCCTTTCCTTTAAAGACCCCTTTCTATTCTTCTGATCTTTATTGGCAATCAAATTTAAACACATCACTTTAAAATTTTGCAACTAAGTTCCACTTATGAAGGTCTGTGCTTCAGGGCCTGAATTACCTGCACACAGTATGACATATTCCAATTCCATCTATTTTCTGTAATTTATTTTCTTATAGCATATCACTTCTGAATTATTATAGAACAGCTTAACGAAACAATAGAAACAGCAATTTTGGAAAGTTTTGCTCTTTTCAAAAAAAGTAAAGAATATATTCTAATCAGGCAGTGAAGGTAGTTGTTAAGAAACACAACATTCTCATTTTAACAGTGCTACTTTTGCTGTGAGTACATCTCCCACTCTGCTAGGATCTGCTCTCACCACTATCTGTGCCTTCCAAATTAGGAGATAACTCTTCTTTCTATGAGATGCTTAAGCCAGAAATATGGGACCATCCTCAACTCCATTCTATCTTTCATCATATTCTTTTTTTTAAATATTGTATTTATTATTTTGATTTTATATGTATGAGTGTTTTGTCTGCATGTATGTGAGTGCACCTGTGTTTTGCAATGCCATGGAGGTCAGAAGAGGGTGTCGGATTCCCCTGGAACTGGAGTTAAAGATGGTTCATAGCTGCCATGTGAGTGCTGGGAATTGAACCCAGGTCCTTGCAAGAGCAGTCAGGGCTTTATACTGCTGAGCCATATCTCCAGTCTGCATCATATTTCTATAAATGGAACTATATCATTGACTTTGCTTTTTAACATATTGAGTTCTCTTATTTTGGCCATTTTTTTTCTCAAGCAGCAAGCATATTTCTCACAGTTCTGGAATATAAGAAGTCCAAGCTCAAGGTATCAATGGATTACCTTTAAAAATATTTTATTTATCATTTTCATGTGTCTGAGTGTATTACCTGCATGTATGTAAGTGCACGCATGGTGTGCAATGCCCATGGAAGTTGGAAGCGTGTGTCAAACTCCCCTGGAACTGGAGTTATGGACAATTGTTAGCTGCCATGCATGGGTGCTGGGCATTGAACCTGAGTCCTCTGCAGGAGCAATCAGCGCTCATAACCACTGACCCATCTCTCAAGCCCAGCTTTTGTTTTAATATTACTTTTTTATTATTTGATGCATAAAACTGTATTTATTTATGGGGTACTGTGATGATTAATCTTTTTGGCTTTTAAAACATTTTTATTTATTCTTTGAAAATTTCAAACGTGCAAGCAGTGTATTTTGATCTTATCCAACCTCCACTGTCTCCATCCAAATCATACCTAGGATCCAACAACCCATTTCCTTCCTGCATTCCTGTCCTCTTTTTTACTATTGCTATTATTAATAGTCTTCTGAGAAAAATTCATGATTTCTATATGCTCATGATTGTGAGGCTATCCAATGGGACATTAGTAAACTAACAATGGTAACATCTCCAATAAAAATGACTTTCTGTGAATATAAATTTAAGTATTTAGAATGTAGTAAGAAATGACATTGGTCTAGGGAAATGAAAGAAGTAGGTTCTTCTCTATGGTTTATGACCTCTTGACCCATGTATATTTGGATATGTTTATACTACCACACATGAAATACCTTTCATTGAGTGGCTCTTAAGTCCAATTAGACAGTTATTGATTTTCCACAAGAAAAGGTGTCACATTTGTACCAAAAGATTTAGTTTGCTGAGCCAGTCACTATTGTGATTCAAAGGCTTTAAAGCTGGATAGAACCACTGATTGATTTTCTCCCTTGGTAGCGTGCATATTATCTTCTGACTCTATGAGAGCTACTCCCTGGGGAGAAGGCTTCTACGTCAGTCCCAGTTCAATTGGTCCTAAGTCTTATATACCAAGTTTGCCCTGACTCTAGCAAATAGGTCTTTTTTTCAAGTCAAGTTTTGGGACTAAATAAAGGGCTGGCCTTTTGGGAAGACAAATCCTTCCATAGGCAGAGTGTACTTAATCAGTCTTTTAAGGGATGAGAATTAGTTTCAACTCCAGATATCTTCCCTTCCTCTATCACACTCCATCTTATTTTTTGAGACATGATCTCACTGAACCTGGAGTGCCCCCTTTAACTAGACTCACTCACTGGTCAGTGAACTTTTGGAATCTCCCCATCTCAGCCCCAGAACTTTGATTACAATTGCAAACTGCACTCCAAGCTTTTACACAAATGCTGAGTGTGATGGCTAATCCTGGGTGTCAACTCAACTAGGTCTGGGATTAAATGAAATGAGAGAGATCTTCTTGATTGAATCATCTGAAGCTGGAAGACACCCTAAATGTGGGTGTTACCTTTTGATGGCAGCCCGTATAAAAGGCCATGGCAGAGGAGAACACCTGGCTTCTTGCTGCTCGTCTTCTCTCTTGCTGGTGAGTTCATCTTGCTGCTGTAGACTGAAGACTAGCTGATCTTTTGGAATTTGTCAGACCTTCAGCACCAGATTGGGACTACCTAGACACCCAGCGTTGTGGACTGAGCGACTACGGATTCTCAGCCTCTCCAGTGTGGTGCAGCCATTGTTGGACTACTTGGACTCTATCCTGTGAGCTAAGCTGATAAATCTCTATACATATATATTCATTCTACCAGTTCTGTTTCTTTGGAGAACCCTGACTAATACAGCAACTACCAGGAGTGGTTCTAGAGAAACAGAATTGAAAGGATGAATTTTTTTAATGGGCTTGTTGGTATTTGGAGGGGGCTCTCCAACTCAGAGTCTTCAGATAGCTTGGAGAGCACTGAAAATCCCTGGTGTAGAATATTTGAAACAATTATGGAGATAGGCCCATTTGAATCTCCTAACTCACCTCTTGTGAAGAGCAAGAAATGTAGTGACTCTATACATAAAACATTTGACAATTTGTCAAAAAATAATGATGCTGGCTGGTTACTTCTAGCATCTCTAGATAAAGTGATGAAGAAAAACAGTGAATTTAATGACAAAATTGACAAGTTCCAGATTCGAATCAACAGTTTAAAAGTTTCCAAGTGTGCCCTGGAAGAGAATCTTCTCTCCAGCAGCCAGAAAGCTAAAGCTGCAGAAAATCAAGCTGGAGCCCTTACTATATGTCAGCAGTAAAGATGAGGGCATTGGTAAAGAAAGATTGGAATACTGACACGTGGGATGGAGATGTGTGGGAGAACCCTCCCCACCCTTGCCTGAGGAAACTAATCCCTTTGAGGAAGCTAATCCCATTCAGCAAGAGAAGCTGATGTCCCTCAGGACCCAGTTGTTGTTGCCTCTAGACCTATAACCAGACTCAAAGCTAATCAGGCCCCTAGAGGAGAGATAGAAAGTGTGGTCCATGAGGAGGTGCACTACACCACTGAAGAACTTAGTGAATTTGCTAATTCTTTCAAGCAGAAGTCTATGAATATGTCTGGGAATGGATTTTAAGGGTGTGGGATAATGGTGGAAGGAACATAAAATTGGATCAGGTTGAGTTTATTGACATGAGCCCCCTGACTGGAGATTCTAGGTTTAATGTGGAAGATTCTGCAGTTAAAAAAAAGTTGTTAAAAGTTTCTTTGATTGGTTGGCTGAGGTAGTTATCAAAAGATGGTCTACTGACAGAGTGCTGGTGATACCTGATATCACTTGTGAAGGGATTGTAAGGCTCAGGAAAATTGGTATGCTCAAGTGGATTCACAGTGCAACACCAAATCCTCCACAATAGGAAGGGCCCAGAGGACATGCCTTTTACTGATTTTATAAGATGGAAAGTACTGAGACACCAGAAAGTTTGAAGAGCTTTGTTTTTGCTCTTTTCCTTATGCCAAATCTTAGATTTGGAGATGCTGATGCTCAACTGCATAAATTAAATGTAAATATAACAAGTATAACAGGACCTCGGAGTAGGGGTCAGGTGGCAGTACTGAATTACCAAAGACAAGGTCAGCATACTTATTGTAATAGGAGGCAAAGGCAAAACAATACCTACAATTGCATGACTCGCATGGACCTGTGGTACTGGCTAATCAATCATGGTGTTTCCAGGGACCACATACATAAGAAGCCTACTAAGTTTTTATTTGATCTGTATAAGCAGAAAAGCTCTAGGATGAATGACAGGAAGTCAGTATTGGATCGTAGCAACAGAGAATCTCACTCAGTCAACCAATTTCCAGACTTGAGACAGTTTACAGGCCCAGAACTCCTTGAATGAAGGGAAGATCAGGCGCCCTTGAGGAAGGACCTTGTTAAAGTACCAAAGAGTTATGCTGTTCACTTCACATGCATCCTTCCCCAGAGGGACCTATGGCCTTTTACTAGAGTAACTGTACAGTGGGGGAAAGGAAATAATCAGACTTTCTGTGGCCTATTGGATACTGGTTCTGAGTTGACACTGATTCTGGGAGATCCTAAAAAGCATTGTGGCCCTCCAGTTAAACTAGGGGCTTATGGAGGTCAGGTGATCAATGGAGTTTTGGCTGAAGTCCAACTGACAGTGGGTCCAGTGGGTCCCCGAACTAATCCTTTGGTTATTTCCCCAGTACCAGAATGTATAATTGGGATAGATATACTTAGAAATCGGCAGAATCCCCACATTGGTTCCCTGACCTGTGGAGTGAGGGCTATTATGATTGGAAAGGCCAAATGGAACCCACTGGAATTGCCTCTTCCAGGGAAAATAGTGAACCAAAAACAGTATTGCATCCCTGGAGGGATTGCAGAAATTAGTGCTACCATCAAGGATTTGAAAGATGCAGGGGTGGTGATTCCCACCACATCTCCCTTTAACTCTCCTATTTGGCCTGTGCAGAAGACAGATGGGTCATGGAGAATGACAGTTGGCTATCAAAAACTTAATCAAGAAGTGACTCCAATTGCAGTTGCTGTATCAGATGTGATTTCCTTACTTGAGCAGATTAATATGTCTCCTGGTACCTGGTATGCAGCTATTGATTTGGCAAATGCTTTCTTCTCGATACCAGTTCATAAGGACCACCAGAAGCAATTTGCTTTCAGCTGGCAAGGCCAACAGTACACGTTTACTGTCCTGCCTCAAGGGTATATTAACTCTCCAGCACTGTGCCATAACTTGGTTCGAAGGGATCTTGATTGCCTGACTCTTCCACAAAATATCACACTGGTCCACTATATTGATGATGTTATGCTGATTGGATCCAGTGAGCAGGAGGCAGCAGACAGTCTGGACTTGTTGGTAAAGCATATGCGCATGAGAGGATGGGAAATAAATCCAACCAAAATTCAAGGGCCTTCTACCTCAGTGAAATTTCTAGGAGTTCAGTGGTGTAGAGTATGCAGAGACATTCCTTCTAAGGTGAAGAATAAGTTGTGGCACTTGGCCCCTCCCTCCACCAAGAAAGAAGCACAATGCTTGGTGGGCCTGTTTGGATTCTGGCAGAAGCACATTCCTCATCTGGGTGTGTAACTAAGTCCCATATATCATGTGACTGGGAAGGCAGCTACCTTTGAGTGGGGCCTGGAACAGGAAAGGGCCCTTCAATAGGTGCAGGCTGCTGTACAAGCTGCTCTGCCACCTTGGGCCATATGATCCAGCAAACCCGATGATGCTTGAGGTATCAGTGGCAGATAAAGATGCTGTTTGGAGTCTCTGGCAGATCCCCATTGGGGAATCACAACAGAGGCCATTAGAATTTTGGAGTAAGGCTTTGCCTTCATCTGCTGACAACTATTCTCCCTTTGAGAGACAGCTCTTAGCCTTCTATTGGGCCTTAGTGGAAACTGAATGCTTGACAATGGACCACCAAGTCACCCTGCAACCAGAGCTGCCCATCATGAGCTGGGTGTTATCTGACCCTCCAAAGCCATAAAGTAGGCCATGCACAGCAAAAATCCATTATCAAATGAAAATGGTATATAAGTGATCAGGCTTGAGCACGCCCAGAGGGCACAAGAAATTTACATAAAGAAGTTGCCCAAATGCCTATGGTTCCTACTCCTGTTATGATGCCTCTTGTTCTCAAGCATGCACCTATGACTTCATGGGGTGTGCCCTATAATCGGTTGACTGAGGAAGAGAAGACTAGGGCTTGGATTACAGATTGTTCTATATGCAATACAGGCACCACTCAGAGGACAGCTGCAGCATTGCAGCTAATTTCTGGAAGAACCCTGAAGGACACTGAGGAAGGAAAGTCATCACAGTGGGCAGTACTTCTGGCAGTGCACATGGTAGTGCATTTTGCTTGGAATGAGAAATGGCCAGAAGTGCGATTATATACTGATTCATGGGCTGTAGCCAATGGTTTGGCTGGATGGTCAGGGACTTGAAAGGAGCACGATTGGAAAATTGGTAAGAAAGACAATTATGGAAGAAGTATGTGGACAGATCTCTCCAAATGGGCAAAGGATGTGAACATACTGTGTCTCATGTAAATGCTCATCAAAAAGTGGCTTCAGCTGAAGATAAGTTCAATAATCAAGTAGACTGGATGAGCCACTCTGTGGATTGTCAGCCTCTTTCTTCAGATATCGCTGTCCTTGCTCAATGGGCCCATGAACAAAGTGGCCATGGTGGCAGAGATGGAGGTTATGCATGGGCTCAATAGCATGTACTCCCACTCACGAAAGCTGACCTAGCTACAACTGCTGCTGAGTGCCAGATCTGCCAAAAGCAGAGACCAACACTGAGCCCCCGATATGGCACTGTTCCCCATGCCAAACAGCCTGCAACCTGGTGGCAGGTTGGCTATATTGGACCTCTTCCATCTTGGAGGGGACAGCATTTTGTCCTTACAGGAATAGACACTTATTCTGGTTACGGATTTGCCTTTCCTGCACATAATGCTTCTGCCAAAATGACTATCCAGGGACCTACTGAATGCCTTATCCACCATCATTGTATTCCACACAGCATCGCTTCTGACCAGGGAACTCACTTCATAGACAAAGAAGTGCAACAGTGGGCCCATGGTCATGGAATCCACTGGTCTTACCTTGTTCCCCATCATCCTGAAGCAGCTGGCTTGATAGAATGATGGATTGTTCTCTTAAAGACACAGTTACAGTGCCAATTAGGTGGCAATAGTCTGGAGGGCTGAGGCAGGGTCCTCCAGAAGGCAGTGTATGCTTTGAATCAGCATCCAATATATGGTACAGTTTCTCCTATAGCCAGGATTCACAGGTCCAGTAATCAAGGGGTGGAAGTGGGAATGATTCCACTCACTATCACCCCTAGTGACCCTCTACGAAAATTTTTGCTTCCTGTATC
>NW_008329362.1:516380-525830 GCF_000622305.1 Nannospalax galili
TGCTGTAGACTGAAGACTAGCTGATCTTTGGGAATTTGTCAGGCCTTCAGCACCAGAGTGGGACCACTGAGACATCCAGTCTTGTGGACTGAGTGACTACAGATTCTCAGCTCTCCAGTGCGATGCAGCCATTGTTGGACTACTTGGACTCTATCCTGTGAGCTAAGCTGATAAATCTCTATACATATATATTCATTCTACTGGTTCTGTTTCTTTGGAGAACCCTAATACACTGGGTGTCTTAACTCAGGTAGTCAAGATTGTATAGCAAGTCCTTTACCCATAATATTGAAAGAGATATTGAGGTTAGGCCAATAATCTTGTCATGCTGCAAAGGTTTGCCACTAATTTTAGTATTCTCAATGAGCACTGTAGAAATATTTTTGCAGTAATCTACTATTGTTTCTATTTCATTTAGTTCTCTTAAATTTTTTAATTAAATAACTGTAGTGAATAGAAACTCACCTCAATTTTGTATTTTTTAGCATGTATTGGTCACTTTTCTATTGCTGTGATAGAAACACTGAGCAAAGCAGTTTATAGAAGGAAGAGTTTATTTGAGCTTATGGTTCCAGGGGAATTACAGTCCATCATAGCAGGGAGGCGTGGTGACTGGAAGTGGCTGGAAGTTGCTGGAGCAGGAGCAGCAGAAGCTAAGCTCTCACATCATCATGCAGGCAGAGGAAGCAAGAGAGTGACTGGAGATCTCTCAAGGCTTAACAACTTTATAAGCCCATCCCCAGTGATGTGCTTCCTGCAGGGTCGCCACACCTTCTAAAGTTTCCCAAAACAGTGCCATCATCTGGTGACAAAATGTCCAAACACTTGGAGCCTATGGGGGACTTTTTCATTTAAACCACCACAATCCACCCCCTGGCCCCCATAGGCTCATGATCATATAAAATGCAAAATGCATTTAGTCCAACTTTAAAAGTCCCCATTGTCATTATCAGTCTCAATACTATTCAAAAGTCCACAGTCCAAAGTGGTTCAGGTAAATATCTTAACTGTAATCCCCTACAAAATCAAAAGACAAATTACATACTCCCAACATACAGTGGAACGGAATACACATTACCATTTCAAAAGGGAGGAATGGAGGCATAGTAAGGAAATACTGGACCAAAACAAGACCGAAAACCAACAGGGCGAACACGAAATCCAGTAGCTCCACATCCAACTTCTGGGACTTTACTTCCAAAGGGCTTAGATGGCTCAGCCTCTCTAGCTTTGCTGTGTGCAACACACATCTCTCTCTTGTGCTGGTACCAGTCTCTGTGTGCAGGTCTTCTTGGCAGATGCCTCAAAGCTCTGGCATCATGAACTTCTTGGGGTCTCCATTGCCAACCAGGCTTCACCTTCGCAGCTTCACACAATGGCCTATCAGGGCCTTCTCTAGGCAGGAGCACCCCTGATTCAAGCTGCCTGGCCTCTGAGGCTGTCTGAAACCTTGGAGGAAGACTTGATGACCCCTTCACTCTTCCATCTTTCATGCCTCTAAAGCCAACACTGTGTGAACAACACTGCCAAGTTTGACTGACTTTGGGATGGACTCCAGCCTGCTTTTCCATTTTAGAAGCTTTTCTCTTCAGTGGCCCCTGCAGCACTTTCCTTTCACAAGTTGGAGGCTTAACTGCACGTGGTCTTGCCCTAGAAGCCCTCTCTCCATTGTTTAAGTTTGAATCTCTAGGCTCCTCCTTAATCACTTTAATCTTCTTAATCACTTTAATCTCCTTATCAATGGGATCCTCTCCATCACATGTCAGGACTCCAACATTTATTTTCCTAGTGGTCTTTTTCAATCCAAACTGTATTTCTTTCTGCCCCATTTGTTCTCGTTCACTGTAGATCTGCATAATATTCACCATTAATAACCACACCATCATTTCTACATTAGGCTTGAAATTTCTTCCACCAGAGAAATCAGTCCATTGCTTTTCAACTTAGCCTCAATCAAACTTTTAGGTAGAGGGCAGACTCCAGTCAGACTCAGCCAAAATATCCCAAGTTCTGCTTAAATCCTATTAACCTCTGGAACTACATTGCTTTCAGCACTACTTTCTTCCAGGCCCCTACTAGAATAGCCTGTTAAGCTCTGCTTACAGCAATCAACCACTTTTCTAGCCCAACCTTCCAAAGTCTTGCACATTTCTTCAAAACCCCACATGGTCAGGTTCTTCATAGCCAACAGCCCACTCTCTGGTATCAATTACTGTATTAGTCACTTTTCTGTTGCTGTGATAGAAACACTGACCAAAGCAATTTATAGAAGGAAGAGTTTATTTTAGCTTACAGTCCTTCACGGCAGGGAGGCATGGTGGCTGAAAGTGGCTGGAGCAGGAGCAGCAGAAGCTAAGCTTTCATATCATCATGCAGGCACAGGAAGCAAGAGAGTAACTGGAGATCTGGTAAGGCTTAAGAACTATCTAAGCCCACCCCCAGTGATGTGCTTCCTGTAGGATGGCCACACCTTCTAAAACCCCCCAAAACAGCACCACCAACTGGGGACAAAATGTCCAAACACTTGGAGCCTATGGGGGGCATTTTCATTCAAACCACCACATACCACTACATGCAAAATATTATAGTAACCATGGAGTCATACTGTTATTCCTGGTTTTCATCTAGCAACACAACATTTATTATAGCGTCAATCTCCTTTGATTCACAACCTTCCATTACAATCGTATATCTACATTGATGACCAAAGCAGGAATATTTGTAAAAAAAAAAAAAAAAAAAAAAGTTTCAGATTTTCTAATCAGCACCTCATGTGACAAACAATTTTACCAATTTTGTGCAAAATTTATGAGAGAACAGCAGCTTTTATTAATAGTTTTTGATAGATTCAGTCATAGATCACAGTCAAAATAGTTCTACCAAGGATTATAGAACAGCTCCTTTCTTCCTACATGTAGATATGATTTGGTCCTGGTATTATCTACATTCCCTCTTGGGTTTCCTCACAGAATGTGAGCCAGCTACCAAAGGGCTGCTCAGCAGTCCTGGCATAGGTGCCTTGATTTGTTCTCTTCTATACCTTTAAATTCTGTTTCTTATTCATGCGATCTGCTATTTGCACTGGATAGCTACAGTGCCACTTGACAAACCTGAGTTGAGGGACCCTCAATTGGGGACTTAACCTCCATTGGACTGGCCTGTGGCCATGTCTATGGGGCATCTTCTTGATTGTTGAGTGATGTGGGAGGGTCCAGGCCACTGTGGGTAGTGCCACACCTGGGCAGGTTAGCCTGTGTTGCATAAGAAAGCAGACTGAGCAGGGGCCAGGGGGGCAGCCAGTAAGCAACATTCCTCCATGGTCTGTGCTCCAGCTCCTGTCCCCAGGTTCCTGCACTGGGTTCCTACCTTGGGCTCCCTGATGAACTGTGACCTGGGAGATGTAAGCCAAATAAACCCTTTCCTCCTAAAGTTGATAGTGGTCAGAGTGTTTTGTCACAGCAATGAAGAAACAAACCAGAACATATCATATACAGTAATTTGCCAGTGTGTCTAGTTATTCTCTACTGCTTTCTAGTTCACATTTACTTCTGTGATTTTGATACACTTTTATCAAATGATACAATTTCCCCAGCTCTTTGGTGTTTGTTCCTTCTTTATGTCACACACTTGCCTGAATTTCTACTTTTCAATGCCATCAGCTTCCACAAAGGATTCTTTTATAGTTCAATTTTTAATTTATGGAAAAGTCTTTATTTTAAATCTCATTGCAGAATGATTTCTAACTATTGACTTCAACTGGTAAAGATATTTTCTTATATTTTATTCCATTTTCTTTTGTTCTCCTTACCAAAGCAAGGAGATTAGTTGACTAACAATTCAGACTTCGGAATTTTGTGGGTAGGACTCATTTAAGGTCACTTTCAAGAAAGTGCTGAACCTATTTGTTTTGGAGCTATGGGAAATTATTCTTTTTGAACTGCCAACTCAAGTTTGCAATCCTGCTCGAAACAGAAACAGGTGATCATTTCTGCAGGTCTTGTGCTCACCTCAGCAACTTTCTTTTGAACCTAGCAGCAGATTTAAGGTCACAGAGAAGCTGCAGCTACCTGTGGGCACTACACTGAAGGCTCATCACTGATGCAACTGTACTTTCAGTAACATTCCATATGCAAGCAGTAGTGCCATGAGCATGTAAAGTTGATCAGCGCACTCCACTCTAAACTGTGGATTTTTCCCTACAGCTCATGAGACTCGGGAATCTCACTACAAATTGGGCTGTTAAAATTCAGTCAAGTTGCCAACCTGTTAACTTTGAAAATGTTATGGGAAGGCACTTTACATTTTATATATTTTCTATATTTGAAGCTCACTCTGCTTGGTGACATATATATATGTCTACCTTTACTCACATGTTATACACACATACTTCATAGACAGTACTTGTCAACATAATTGAAAACAGAATTATTTCTTGAAAATTTTGAGATTTAAAAAGCTGTTTTATTAAATTATTCATCATCACTATACAACAAAAATTTTGATTCGAAGTGTCCATACAGGTTTTAACTGTTTTTACTCATTGCTTCTAAGTAAGTGCATCCCTGAACATGTTTGTGTGTACCCAGTCATGAAATAATATCTAGGCTTTGTTTTACCCATGTATACTTCTCCTTAGATTTATTTATACAACTAAATTCTTGTAAAAAAAAAAAAAAAGTAGAATAGCATGTTTTTGTTTTAAAATGTACTGCTAAGTTTTCTTATTCAATGTATGAAATCAAATACATTTTTGCAGTTAACTTCAAGAATTTGACAATAAATATTTACTTTTATAATATAACTGACTCACACAGTGTATTTTATAATTAAACAATTCATTGCAAAAAAGTGTCAAGAAGTAAAAAATTGGGCTGGACATGGTGGCACACACCTTTAAGCCTAGCACTCAGGAAGCAGAGGCAGGCAAATCTCTGTCAGCCTGGTCTCCCTTAGCAAGCTCTAGGCCAGCTGGGATTACAGGGAGACCCCACCTCAAAAAAAAAAAAAAAAACTCTAGGATATGTAAGACTAACATCATACATATGGCTTGGAGCTCAGTGTTCTTTTAAATATTGTTTAAGCCCTTATTTTGATGTATATGTGCGTGTGTGTGTGTGTGTGTGTGTGTGTGTGTGTGTGTGTATTTCATTAATATTCTACAAGACAAGACCTCTTTGGACCAGTGTATTTCATGTCACTTTTATCTATTTAAATTTACAATTACATTAACAATGAATTTGACTTGTACAAATAATTTGTTTAAAGCATCTGTCTTGCATACATTTTTAAAAACATTTTTTTCAAGACTAAAATCTATAATTTTCCTATATCTGATTCCTATGGAAGGTAGAGCCAGAGAAAAATTGTCGTTATTAGCTACAAACTCAAAAAAGCAATCAGCTTATAGCATCACCTGCAGTTTCTGTAAAGTAGGCTTATATTGGAAGATACCAGAAGGAGGAAAAAAATCCGTGTCAAACAGTAAAATGTAGTGTGAACAAAGAGGAGCAGACATATCTGAGCATATTGGTGCTGTATCTTTATTAGCAATACAATTGAAAGTTGCTCTCTTATCTAATATTTAGTTTTGTCACTAAGTCAAAAAGTGTATTAAATAAAAATTAAATTCCCTTAATATTATGAAAATTGTTTCAACAATGATCACTAATTATATCAGGAATCTATGAGCTTTATTTTCAGAAATAAATGTTCAAACACTCAAATAATGAAAATTAGCTGTCATATGATCTGTTATCATTTACTAACGGATTTAGAAGAATTATTGAAAGTTTCTGTGATGATAAATATTACTAATATCTAATATCTAGTTAAGTGCATTAAATATTCTAATCCACTTCAAGAAATTTATTTAGTTGAGATTCATATATACATACATAGGATACACATGTTGGATAAAGTTTCTATTTCCAGTAGAAAAATGTTGTTCATATAGATAATTTTATTGTCTAAAATATTTCAATAATTATTGTTGTTTAATTACTATTGTTCTTGATAATCACAGAGATCTTATTTCAGATGATGAATATACTTACTTTTTCAGGATGTGTTTCTTTTACTGTAAACCACAAAAGATTACACTAGATTTAAATTGCAACCTACTTCTGTTAACTGCGACTAGCCAACTGTTCATCAAAATAACAATACTTTCTTTTGGTGCATAATTATCAGCTATTAGGGTTGACACCCTTCATATTTTGGTGGCATTATTAATATCAAAAGATCTCTATATATGATTGTAATTTAATATCTGTCATGAACATGTGATTCATGCATTTTGTTGAATCCACACACAAAATCAAAGTAAATTTTAGAAGAGTTGGCACAAAAGAGCTGCAAAGCAATTATGTATGCTTAATAGAAATAATTTCTCTGTTTTATTTGTAAGTTTTATTATTTTTCACAGAATTCTCATAATTACAAAATTGGTTAAAATAACACATATATTTTCTTTATTTTTAATACCATTTCTAATAAATGTTAAAATTTCCATTAAATTTGTATCATTGGCAAGTTTTCTAAAAAGCAAAATGACATATCTAGACACAGTTTTCAGTAATATGTGCAATTCTTTCCATAACTAGAATAACACATACACAGACACACAGACACAGACACACACACACACACACACACACACACACACACACAAACATACCTACATACACAGTGGTGTATAAATTTTATTCTCCATGAATGTTTTGTTTTTCTGTATACATTTTAATATCAAATTGTCAATGTCTACAAAATTATCTACTGGAAATTTTGCAATATTTGTTTAATGTTTCTTTTAGTTAAGATCCTCTAGACAAACAACAGGATTCAGATAGATATAAAACAGAAGCATATGGAAACAGAGACCTACAAGCTACTGGGATCCTGCTCATGTGATTCTATGGCAATGGTGTCAGCATACACAAGTCCCATGCAAACTTGGGCAGATAAAAACACAGCATAGAACTGGGAAAATGAACCCCAGACCCTAATCTTAGCTGATGAAACACTGGCAACTAATTACTGCTGGGCAAGGAAGAGCTGATCTTCCTAAAACAAGAGACTCTAGATAGACTGACTAGACCTCCGTGGATGGACTTGCACTGGGGAATGTCTGGAGACACTGACTTGACACAATGGGGGACCTTAACATGGATGACATAGTACACGGGTTCCAGTGTTGGGGCTATGGGAGGGTGCCAGTGGGAACACGGCTGTAAAGATTATTAAGATTGTTTGAGATATTCTTTACAAAATACACAAAATTTCAAAAAAATAAAAAATAAAATCTTTTTAAAAATTAAAAGGAATCCTTGTGATTACATTGAGTTTGCATAGATAGACAAAACTCTCTCCTTATTTCATATACTTAGTAATATGTGCAAAATATTTTACTGTGTAAGATAATATTTTAACAACTTGTAGAAATTAGAACTTGTTATTCCATGCTATAATACTTTTTATGCAAAACTCTGGGTTTACATACTCTGTTTCAGACATAACACTAACATGTGATAGAGTCAGATTTCAGAGAAATCCAACATTGCTTCTCTTACTGCAAGAGACCATAATAGTAGTTTAATATTAGTTAGGAAATTATTTAAGTAGCATTATGGATGATATAGAAAAAGAAGACTGTATATATAAGAATGAGGAATTAGAATTAGAATTCAAGGAAATAGCTAAAATTTGAAACATGGCCTTGAATTCAAGCACCATTGGGAGAAAATAAGTGATTCAGAATTGAATTCATGTAATTCTGGGGAAGATGGCTTGAGAGAAATAGTTAAAAAGAAAAAAGAGATACAGGGGTTGGATAGATTGCTCAGTGGTTAAAAGCACTTTACTTTTTCCTTTCTTCTTTGGCCTTATTGGTTAACCCCTCCACCCCAAGAAGCATTTAAATATAAAGCCAGAGGATAAAATACCCTTGTTCTTAAACTCAATAATGTCAACTCTCACCAATAACTATTATACAGTATATAAATTCTCCTTACCATATTTTAAATTAATGATTTTCCTTATTGTTCCTATTTTATTGAGAGTACTTTAAAATTTTTGCTTACATCAAACTTTAAATTTATCACATTCATTTTTAAATTTTTAAACAATTGTGTGAATTTAGTCTTTTACTTTACATATATTGCATTAATTTTTATTTGAGTTTAGATAAGCATGGTATTCCTAATACAGCTTTTACATGGTCATAGTAAATGCTGCTTTTCATGAGATTCTGACTTCCATTCATTTTTTCCCCTTTGTATTTATCAGCAATGTAATTCTTTATTTCTTGGTGTGTGCTATCTTTGACTTTGATTTCAAAGAACTACCAGTCTCAGAATTAATTCACAAATATGCTGCATCTTCCTGTGTTTCCTGAAAGAATTATGGAGTTATAACTTCTATAGGTGTCTAGCTGGATGATATGCTTCTTTTTATAAAGTGGTTTTAATAGTCTTTCATTTACTTATAGAATAATTTGGGTTTATATTTTCTTGGATCTGTTTACATTAGTTTCATGTACGTTTTGTTTTATATCTCATCGATTTTGGCTAAATTCTTCAATCTTTTCTTCTATGGGCTTAACTTTCTCTTCTTTTCTGATGTTTTGTAACTAGGGATGAAATACCAGTTTGATATATGTTTTGATTAATCATGATCCTCTAATTGATTGAATGTGTGATGCTTTTAGGTTGGTCTGTGGGAGTATCTCTTGGAAGCATTAACTGAGTGTCAGCAGCCAAACAGACTGGGTTTTACCTTCTGAGAGTATCTGCGACAGGAACAGGCTTAGGGCAAAGCAGGACTGCCTTTTGCCTGACCGCCTTCTCTCTTTGTTGATCTACTCTTTGTATATCTACTCTTTTGCTCTGGTTGGCATCCTCCCCTGACCATGGAAACCAGCATCTTATGCTCTCCAATGTGCACTAAAGACAGGGAATCCCTGTGAAAACTGTGTCCTCGAGACTGGGACTCCTGAAGCACCAGGCTCATGGAATGAGCAGCTACAGATTCTCAGCCTCCACAGTGTGCACACAGATCTTATTCGAACCCCTAGTCCAAAATGCAAGAACCAATCTAATAAATCCTCTTTGTAATATGTAATCACTTTAGTGGTTATTTTCCTCCAGAGAACACTGACTATTGTATTATATTTTGTGTTTTATAATATATTTGGATATAAATTGTTCTCTCTTCTTTGCTATAGTAGTAAAGTAACTCATGAGTTTTAATGTTTTATCTTTATACTTATTCATCTAAAATATTCTAAAATTTCCAAGATACTTTCTTCTTGAATCTATAGTTTAGTATGAAGAGTATTTTCATTATCAAATCATTTTATTTCCTTAACAATTCTATTATTTCTAATTTAATCCTATTATAGTATGAAACTGTTTTGTATAATTTAAAATTTTAAATTTACTGAGTCATGTTTTT
>NW_008329362.1:525845-551462 GCF_000622305.1 Nannospalax galili
TGGTCTCCATGTGGCTCTAATTGGCCTGGAACTCACTATGTAGGCCAGGTTGGTCTCAACTCACAGAGATCCACCTGCCTCTGCTTCACAAGTTCTGTGATTAAAGTCACGCTCCACCACACCCAACCTCTGAGTCATGTCTTTTTATACTATCAATGAATCTACTCTAAAGACATTTCAATGTGTAATTCAGTTGCGTGCTTAGTATGTGACTGTATGGAGTGTTTCAGAGTGATCTCTTAAGTCATGTTAGTTGAAAGTCACATGTTCACTCTCATTTCATAAGTGAACGCTATAGCTTTGACTCCAGATATGGGTATCTTAACTGGAAAGTTAACAGAGGTCAGGAAATTCATGAAAGAGAATGGAGAAGGGAGTTTCATGAAGATGGCATCTAACATATAAAGTAGGACTCAAGGCCTTTTAAAATTGTGCTTTTGCAATGATGTGTTACACACCTAAATTGCAAAGTTACCATGATTTAATTACCTTTGAGAATCCGTGTAATGTACTCTCTATACAAAAAGTGTGGAATGGTTATTACAAAGGCATTATTTATAGTTGGTGCATTTGGGGAGCAGAAAGGGACACCTATCAAGTACACTTCTCCTTGGTTCAGTCTCCTGAGGCAGACAGAAAAACATACACACACACACACACACACACACACACACACACACCATACTCTTATTTTACTGACTTTTCAATGATAGGCTCTATTTTAATGAACACCATAGCAGTATATTCACATTCTTCATATTGAGAGACAGAATGGTTATGAGTGACACTGATTACCTGTATTCACGCTGGCAGGTTTTATAGCAGAGCCTTGTTAATACCTACATAGTAACACATATCTATAATTCTATCATTCTGGAAGTGGATACAGGGTGGGACCAGCTGGGCATGGTGGCACACGCCTGTAGTCCCAGCACTTGGGAGGCAGAGGCAGGCGCATCTCTGTGAGTTCAAGTCCAGCCTGGTCTACATAGTGAGTTCCAGGACAGCTGGGGCTACAGGGAGACCCTGCTTCAAAAAGACAAAAAAAAAGGAAGACCAACGTGGCCTGCCTGAGAAAGGTCATCAAATAAACAAACCAAATAAAAAAAGATACAATAGAGCTTGGACAACATTAGACATTGAAAATCTACTAATAATCTATATATTATATGTTCAACCTTTCCAACAATATTTAATAATATATTCCTTTGTCAATCATTTTTTTCTATTGCTGGTTACATATAATTACCTGTTGTTTATCATTAAGTTTCTTCATTAATTCCAATAAGTTAAGAGTAAAATAATTGGAGACAGTACATAGGAACACTTTCCTTTATTTAAAGTTATTCTGACATCTTAAATTATTTTTTCTTCTAGAAGCATATGTTATCCTTTCTTAATTAAATTTTTATAATGTGCACAATACTTTCTCACTGGGCTATGTACTATTGACTTAATGGTTTTCTATTCTGTTTAGGCTATCTTTATTTTTTCATTCTTAATATTTCATATTATAGTATTCAAGTCAAGCTACCATGTGGCTTTATAGTTTAATCTTCTTATTTTAAGCAATAAATAATAGAATATCTCCTATCATTAGTGTACAGTTTTCACTTTATCTAACAGAGAAAAGCTCTAAAACTTTGTTTGATTTTTCTAGTAGTTTTTTTTTTTTTTCCTATTTTGTGAACACACATCTGTATGGCATGTTTGCTGGCCATTCTCATTTAAAACTATTAAACATTTGATGGAAAACTCTTTGAAAATAAAAATTCAAAGAACACTTGCCATATTCCCCCAAATTTTTCATCAAAATAATTTGGTTAAAAAGCCATGATTTGGTGCTGTAGAGATGGCACAGTAGTTGGGAGCACTGGCTTCTCTTGCAGAGGACCTAGGTTCAATTTCCAGCACCCACATGGTGGCTAATAACCAGCCATAACTGCAACTAATACTTTGGATCTCAATGACTCCAGGAGCTCTTAGTTTTAAGCTACGGTCACCAATTTGTGCCACTTTTGGGAGGTTGTGGAACTTGTAGGAGGCACCTAGTGGAAGGAATTTAGGCTTCTGAATCTTGACCTGGAGTAATCAGACTCCAGCCCTTTCCTTTCTTTTCCTCCTCACCACCATGAAATAAACATGTTTCTTCTCCCACACATTTCTACCATGACACTCTCCCTCATCACAGGTCCTAGAGCAGCGAGCCCAACCAACAATGGACTAATTCTCTGAGCCTATGAACCATAATCTTTCCTCTTTTTATGATTTAACGCAGATGAAGAAGACATTCCAGAGTTGCTCCGGTATAAGAAATAAAAATGAAATTTGCAGGTAAATGGATGGATCTAGAAACTATTGTACTAAGTGAAGTAACACAAACCCAGAAAAACAAATGACGCATGTTCTCCCTCATACGTGGCTCCTAGCAACAAATCCTTTTAAATTCCAGGACCTTTTAATAAGATAGTGCTATACAGAAGTCTCTTCTGCATGAAATAACTACCATCATCACAACTTTGAATGAGCCTGATCGCTAAACATAGTCACAATTGGGCTTATTGACAGTAGTGCTCATTCATTAAAGAAGTGCCAAACAGGATCACTGGACCCTCACCTGTGTATCCAGTCATTCTTGCCAGCTAATCAGCCTTGGAAGACAAAAGGAAAATGAGGAAGAACCCAATAGAGGTATGCTTTTGGAAGCCCTTGTAACGAGAAACTCCAATGAACTCTCATATGAACATTTGAAAATTGCCCTGTTCTGACTTTTTTCTAGATCCCTGTCTAGAACTTGTAATGCTAATTACTCTTGCCTTTACTTCTCTTTCACATCTTCTATTCATTATTCACGGACTTTCTTTTCCCCTTAGAGACAAGAGTTACATAATTTGGGAGTCTTTTAAATAGGCCCAGTGAAGGAGTACTCCAATTGCCTCACCCTTCGTCCCTGTTCAGCATGGAAGAAGCCAGAGCGGTCTGTGTCCCTATTCCCTATTGGCAATTGGGGTAACCCCTTCAGAGGATGGCATGATAATAATTAGAGGTAGGAATTGGCTAGGCAATTAAGGTAAAAAGATCCCAAAGAAATGTAGCCAGTTGCTGGACTAAAAGTCAAAATGTCCTTGGGCCTGTTAGCAACATACTCTGTTCCAAAAGCCAAAAATGTTGAAAGTATTTGGGAGCTTGTATCTAATCCTTAAAATATTTTAGGGTTACCTCTTCAGAAGGGGGGATGTTGGAGGGGAGGGCGTGGGCATGGATTTGATCAAAACACCTTATATTCATGTAAGAAATTCTCAATAAAGTTTTTGTAAAGGTTAAAAAACTTTAATTTGGATAAAGAAACAAATAAACAAAAAAGAAATGTAAATGTTATGTATGTAAGGATCAAATAAGGAAGTTACCTATAAACCCAGGAGAAAACATACCTACTGACACATGAATAGTGGAATTTCATTCACAAGAACTTTGATAAATGTAGTTCTTGTTTTTGTTGTTTAAGCCAATTAATCTGTGATTTTTTTTATGGTAGACTGAGCAAAATAATACATTGTTACTTGATGGAAATAGTACAATCAATTCAAAATTAGTAGCAAAGTTTAATGAAGATCTAGGTTACCTTCTTTTGCCACTGTCTTTTTTTTTTTTTTTTTTTTTTTTGTGGTCTTTAGAGACAGGGTCTCCCTGTAGCCCCAGCTGTCATGAAACTCACTATGTACACCAGGCTAGC
This sequence comes from Nannospalax galili, assembly GCF_000622305.1. Classification (NCBI taxonomy): domain Eukaryota; kingdom Metazoa; phylum Chordata; class Mammalia; order Rodentia; family Spalacidae; genus Nannospalax; species Nannospalax galili. Next base: position 529,579 of record NW_008329362.1, read on the forward strand.
TTTGAACTCACAGAGATCTGCCTGCCTCTGCCTCCGGAGTGCTGGGATTAAAGGCGTTCGCCACCACGCCCAATGCCACTGTCTTTTAAATATATTTATCTTTATTTTTTCATTTTATGTGCATCAGTGTATTGCCTTCTTATATGTAAGTGCACCCCTATCATGAAATGCCAGTGGAGAGCAGAAGAGGGCATCAGAGTCCTCTGAAACTGGAGTTAAAGACAGTTGTTAACCCCCATGTAGGTCCTGAAATTTGAACCCATGACCTCTACAAGAGCAGCCAGTCGTCTTAACCGTAGAGCCATCTCTCAAGCCCCACTGCTTCTTTATAAGAAGGTATTTTAGCTGAATGTTGCTGAGGACTATGATTTAGGCAAGATTAGTTTCTGTCATCTCTGTCTTGACTGTTTTGTAGCATGCACATATGCAAGTTGTCTATCCTCTTTATGCACTTCCACAAAGTAAGACTGTCAAATGTCCTCATGATTTATGTTGCAGGTAAAAATAAATATTATTTGTATTAAAAATCAATTAACTAAAATAAATATTTTCCCAGAAAACTAGATGAGATTTTTTTCATGATTCCATTAATGAGAAATTTTATTGAGGGCCCTGGTTAACTCAGTAACACACATTACTTGTTTATTGTTCCTTTTTCATAAAACCTACAAAAGTAGTGACAACTATTCGATGTCCTATGTGGCACAAGCTGTACAATTTTCTGTGCATAATATGATGCTATTCAAGTATCCTCATGAGAAAAACTGAGTAATAAAAATGTAGAAAAATGTTATTGATAATAATTATGTATATACTTAAGCATGCGTTTTGGAATGAATTTAATTCTTTTACTTTTAGTTTAAATCTCCATATTTGACTTTATGATACTCTATTTGTTCATACAAATATTTGAAATACTAGGGAGTTGTGCATACACAAATAACAGTGACTAACTTTACAAGCAGTTTAGCAGGGTGATATATGAAATGTGATATAAGGCTGTAAAATTGGTAGTGAGTTATAAGATTTCCTACTACTTTGAGAGGATGGAAAAGGAAAAAGAATAAAGAAATATGAGATTAGATTTATATGACATAATCTCAGAATCATTAGTTTTATGATATCCTGCTGGTAGGGGGAAAATTACATTAGACTCAAATGTAAGGGTGACATATTTGGAATATAAAGCTGTCACCCTGCCTGCTAGCCAGGCTTAAATTACTTCTGTTTACAGCAATCTCAGTTGTTTAATTCGATGATGATCTATGAAACTCTGATTTTCTTCTACTACTGGTTATGATGTCTTCAACACTCTAGAGGAAATTTAAATCTGTATGAAGAGTTTACATTTTGTGGTAAGAAAATTGTCCCTCCAACAAGCAAATTTGTTGATTGGTTTTGTTCCTGACAGTAGGAAATCTCTTACTTAAATTTATTTTAGTAGTTTTATGTTTAGCCACTACCTAAAACACAATAAAAAATGCAAACAAACAGAAAAAATATGTTAGTCTAACCATCTCATACTTGTCAATGGGAGACTGAAATGTTAATGTATATCCATCAAACCCTTTTCTGTTCATTTGATAAATGAAAGATTATGCAAACAGTATCACTGAAAAATCAAGCAGATGACTTGTCAAAGTAATTTTTTCTAAATTTGATTACCTAAAAACTTTTTGGACATTTCAGAGTTTGGCTGCCTAGAAGGCCTGAAAAGCCTTTAGCAGACCCACTTACTTTGGAGGTTTGTAGCATACCTAAAAAGTATTAAGTTGCTTCCATTCTGCATCTATGAGTTGAGAGATTGAGTTGAGACACTCATGGACTTATTATAAAGCAATAATGTACATCCCTTTGCAACCTACATAAAAGTAGATGTGGGATGCATGTATGAAATTCATGAAGTTAGTACTTTGTATGTGTAATGTAAAAGCACTAAATTGTTAGAGAAAAATATTGGCAGATTTTATAGATTTAAATTTTTCATGGAGCCAGTAGTGGATGCTACACTTGCAACACTTCACTGCAGAATTTTATTGTCTTAACACATCATAAATCTCTAAAACACACTAAAAATATAACTCTACTTTTTAAAGAGTATTACTCAAATTTAGTTTAAAGCAATTGTATTATGGATAAATTAACTCATATTGAAAGAACAGATGCAAACACTGACTGATGGAGATCTAAGCTGATTCCAAAATGTCCTAGTCTGTTCTTCATTGCTGTGACAAAACACTCTGACCAGTACCAACTTGGGGAGGAAAGGGTTTATTTGTCTTACATCTCCCAGGTCGCACGCAGTTCATCAGGGAGCCCAAGGTGGGAACTCAGGGCAGGAACCTGGAGGCAGGAGCTGGAGCACAGGCATGGAGGAACGCTGCTTACAGGCTTGCTCTCTTGGCCCCTGCTCAGCCTGCTTTCTTATGCAACACAGGCCCACCTGCCCAGGGGTGGCACCACCCACAGTGGGCTGGGCCCTCCCACATCACTCATCAAGAAGACGCCCTTCAGACATGGCCACAGGCCAGTCCAATAGAGGCAATTTCCCGATTGAGGCTCCCTCAACCCAGGTGTGTCAAGTTGACACTAAAGCTATCCAGCACACAAAATAATACCTGTTGTGAATAATGCTGCAATGGACACAGAATTGTGGTCATTTCTCTTATGAGTTTGAACCTTCAAAGTTCTCAAGGCCTGTTCGTTAGAGGCTTAGTCCCTAACTTAGTGTTTATATGTATAGAATGTTTTAAAAGTAGCGCCAAGTTAGGATCTTTGAGCCACTGAAGCTTGCCTTCAAAGTGGATTGTGGGACCTTTGTTTTCTCCTTTCACCTTTCCCCTCCTGGTCACAATGATGGATTTTTTGGGACCTCATACTTCTGTCATGATAAGTTAGTTGCCCTCCAGAGTTCCCAAAGCAACAAGGCCAACCTTTTATGGACTAACATTTCTAGACTGTGATCCAAAACAAACTTTTCTTATAATTTGAGTATCTTGGGTATCTATTATAGCCACTGAAAACTGCTCACCAGGTAATCAGAAGTGTGATTTTCCAGATCAAATGATAGCATATTGCTTGAGAATCTCTGTACTTTTCCCATTATGACTACATTACTGACAGTCCCAACAACTATGTATGAAACTCTTCTAACCATTCTTTATTACTAATTTTTGTTTTTTTTATCTTTTTGATAATATCTAGTCTAATTTGGCAGAATGATATATTGTTGAGGTTTTGATTCATACTTCCTATTTGGCTAAAGAAAATGGGGGAGTTAGAAGTGCTGCTCAGTGGCAACATGATTGTATATCCCAATGAAGGTCCTGAGTTTGATCCCGAACACCACAAAATGTACTTCACCTATACACCCACACAGAGAAGAATGTTATTCTGCCATAAATTGGCTACACCTTATTACCATTCTATCCTAAATGTGGATCCTAGCTTCCAATCTTTTGTTTTGTATGTTTAATGTTGAGTTCACATGGAAGCCAGGACACTAGAAGTGGTTCACTGGAGATGGCTTAAGTGAATGGGGATACTAAAATGCATGTAAAATAAAGTAGAAATGAGAAACCCAGCATGTGGAAAAGTTCAAGCATGGAGGGGTATGGGGGAATGAGGTGTCAGCAGAAGACTTAAGCAAAATGAAGGGTGCATGAAAAAGTTACAGGTAAGTTTATGATTTTTTTGATCTAAACAATTTAATTAAAGAGGATAGCCAGAAACAGGTGACATGAATGGAGAGGAGAGAAATGCTAGGGGTTAAAAGTCTACCTGGGGATTGTGGATTAAAGAGAGATGACGGTAGGATTGGTTTAGCCAAAACTAGGATACATAAAGAAGCCTTTTGAAAATACATCAATTTGCAAGATAATTTTTTAAAAGCATTATTTTAAAGGAGAGTTTGAACAGAAGTGCCCTGAATGGGGGAAATGAGGCTTCCAGGAGACAGAGGTTATTCAATGTAAGCTTCAGTGCCAGACGCAGGACACCTCTCTATGAATTATTTATCAGGGAGGACCCATAGGCAACCGGAACAACACAGGATATTGCTATTACTCTTGTTTGCCCATCATAAACTTTACAAGACCCTATTCCTGAAGACACCATTTCTTTTGGTTTCAGGACCTTGAGAAATCAACTTCAAACTGACCCAGAAAATCTTGTCCCTCCTGGCTAGTTTACATGCTGTCAAAAGATACTCTTCAGCCTGCTGGGGGACATAAGACATCAGTTTTCTTACCCAAGGCTGGACCCTGCGTGCTATAATACTGACCTGCTAGGTAAGATGCACCCACTTGTGAAATGGTGGCATGAAAGTTATGGGTTAACTAACCCTTTCTGATTGGCCATAAGGACTTCTCTATAGGAGTGCATGGTACCAAAAGTCCATGACTGAGGAGATGATAGGCCCTCTGAAGGGAAACTGTTCTTGTTTTACTAAATGGCCATGTTGTCAAATTGCATTCTAAATATTTGTGTTTTCACCCAAGGATGTACACTGCCCTCAACTTTGATCAGAGAAACTTATTTTTACAATGAATAGTGGTTAATGCAGAGACTCGTGACTGGTCAAGATTCCAAATAGAAATAACTCTGAGTACTCAGTTATGGATCTATACCAACCTCCCACCATACCAGGTTCAGACATGGAAGAAGGTGGGAAAGAATTTAAGTGCCAACTTATGGGGAAGAGAGTTGTGATTGCTGACTTCTGTATCTGACATACTTTGCATACACCAACTCACAACAGCATCTGTGAATATCTACACAAGATGAACCATGCCAAAGTTCTAGTATAAATAGGAGATGGGTGATCGTGGCCTCACCCCTATCAGAGGAATAACTGGCAGTTGATATCTGTGGTGAAGTGAGAGTTAATCTCCTTTGGGATTCTGGTCACTGGAGGTTTGTGCAAACTACAATGGTTGGCCACACACCCGTGGGCGTGTGGCAGCACTAATTGGACTCAGGATATTGTTAATAACAATAAGAGGAAATGAAGTTGGGAGAGATGGAGTGGAGACCCTAGAGGAAGTAGTAGTAGATAAATATTATCAATATTCATTGTATAAATATATGAATTTTCAAAGAGTAAATAACATTATTTTAAAAATAAAGAAATCTACATATGTCCTTTCTCCTGCTTGAATATTTAAAAAATCAATATGAATGAATAATATTCATAGGGACTAGAAGGTAGGAAGATTTGTTAGAGTAAGGCTGGGTAACATGCAGATAGAAGAAAAAATTCTAGTGTTCTACAATACAATAAGATGATTATAATTTACTATAAACGGTTACATTTTAAATATTTTTTGAGAATTTAATACGTGAATATTGTATCTATATCATTTCAAATTATTACATATTTTAAAGATGCTGAGATAAGACCAGCATGTCTTTGGACCAAAAATAATAAGAAAATGGAATTTACAAGTTACCTTGATTTTGGGCTGGGGAGGTGGCTCAGCATTTAAGAGCACTAGTTGCTCTTGCAAAATACCCGGGTTCAATTCCTAGCACTCGCACGGCAGTAACAACTGTCTGTAACTCCAGTTCCAGGGCATCTGATGCCATCTTTTGACCTCCGTGGGCATTGCATGGCATAGGTGCGTTTACATACATGCAGGCAGTATACTCATACACACAAAAAAATAATAAAATATTTCTTTTTTAAAGTTGCCTTGATTTGATCATTGAATACTTAAAATATCATGCCAAATCCTGAATTTTGTAGAATTACCATGTATGGCACAAAAATTATCTTAAAATATTCCAGGAAATTGGGCTGGAGAAATGGCTCAATGGTTAAGAACACTAGTTGTTCTTGCAGAAGACCAGGGTTCAAATCCCAGCACCCACGTGCCAGCTAACAACTGTCTGTAACTCCACTACCAGGGGATCCAACAGCCTCTTCTGACCTCTACAGGCATTGCACGAAAGGGGTGCACTTACCTATATGCAGGCAATACATGCATACACATAAAATAAAAAAAACAATAAATAAAATTCAGGAAAAAAATTGTAATCATCTTTATTGAATCATTATGTCTCATTACATGCATCAAGTTACCACACTGTGTTTTGTTGCTTTATTGAAATACCATGACCAAAAGCAACTTATGGAAGGAGTTTATTTTGACTTAAAGCTCCAGAGGGAGAGTCCAAAACGGTGGGTAGGCAGGCAGCCAAAGCAAGAAGCTGAGAGATCACATCTCAAAAAAAGAAGGAAAGAACATGAGAGACAGAGAGAGAGAGAGACAGAGAGAGAGAGAGAGAGAGAGAGAGAGAGAGAGAGGAGAGATGAAGGCTATACATTCTCAAACCCACCTTCAGTGACTAGTGACTCTCTCCAGCAAGGGTACACTGTCTAAAATTGCCATAACCATTCCAAATGGAACCAATAACTGGGGACCAAGTGTTCAAATACATGAGCCTATGGAAGACATTTTTCATTCAAACTACCAAACATCAAATCACAAACTTTAATGAACAAAGTAATGTTTTTAAAATAAAACTAGTCTTTTCCATTTATCTCAGACATATTTGCAAATGTAGGGGACAATGTAACATAACAAATACTTCATGTTTTAATTTTAAGTGTGTTAGCTAGGAATCAGTATATGACAAAGCAAGCTGTGGGTACTGAGAATGAGCCTGAGCCTGCAAGTGGGGCATCATCTTGCAGCCTACAGTACAGCCATCCACACAGCACACTTCTCGTTGGAACAATGAAATTGATTTAATATGCCTAATAAAGGTCTGTGTTTTCATCTTTTCATTTTATGCTGAAATTTTCCTTGCATGCTTTTGTGTGTGTGTGTGTGTGTGTGTGTGTGTGTGTGTGTGTGCAAAATGTGACTGTAAATTCTTTCAGACTTCTAAATGGAGAACATTTTCAGGTATTAAATTTAAAATAATATTTTATTCAGTACTTTTTTATGTGTATGAGTGTGTTGCCTGAATGTCTATAAGTGCACCCATGTCATGCAATGCCCATGGAGTTCAGAGAGATGGCATCAGATCCCCTGGAGCTGGAGTTACAGAAAGTTGTTAGCTACCATGTTGGTGCTGGGAACTGAACCAGGTTCCTCTGCAAGAGTAGCCAGTGCTCTTAATTGCTGAGCCATCTCTCTAGTCCCTCAAGTGTTAAATTTTGAATAATTATGTAAATAAGCCATCAGTGAAATGGAAGCTGGACCTACCAATCTTGCAGTAATATTTGGTAGATATGCCTTGGCTTTTCAAAAAGAAAAGTTACTGAATTATAGGGAAACATTGGGCTGATGGATAATAAAACATTTCAAGCTGATGTAATTGCCATTTTTTAAGAACGACAACAAAAATTTTAAGAAACTGTTAATGTGAGATATTTTCACATTTTTTATTTCCTCTCCTGGTCAAGAAAAAAAAATGTGACTAATTGGCCTGACTGTAGGTCCTGAAGAACTCTATACTACATACTGATACATACTAATTCTATTAATATAAATTATATTACATTTTGCTAAGTATGTTCTTAATTATCACTTGTTATTTTACTTTTCCTTTTTAATGAACAAGTCATAGTCATATTTATCTATGAAGTACAATCTAATTTAGGTATAACTGTACAATATGCAATGATTACATCAAGCTAATTAATTTTCTATCACATATTTTACTTAATCATTTCTGTGCAAAGACATTTTGAAATTTATTCTCATGGCTACTTTAAAAGTCATGATCAATTATTATTGATTATGCTCACATTATTGTGCCACACACTATTGGAACTCTGAAAGGTCAATCCCTTGAATACATACACAGTGAGCATCATACACTCATTGTGAACACCTCCAACAAAGATGATAAAGAAGATGGACTTCTTGAACAAATTCTGTTCATAACAACAGAAATTCCCAGCTGAAATAATGGGTTTGATCTCATGATTTAAAACTACTAAACTGGAGCTGGAGAGACTGCTCAGTTATTAAGAGGACTGCTCTTGCAGAGTACCGGAGTTAGGTTCTCAGCACCCATATTGAGGCTAACAACTGTCTGTAACTCTAGTTCCAGGGGATCTGACACCCTCTTCTGACCTTCACGGCACTGCATGACATGAGTGCACTTACACACATGCAGGCAATACACTCATACACATAAAATAAGAATAATAAATAAAACACTAAAACTAATAAATTGAGATTTGGTACTTGTGAAGTACTGTAAAACATACTGAGGATTCTTCTCAGACATTCATTACCTTTTTCCTTCTCTTTTCTCTCCTTCCTATTCATTTTCTCTTTCTTCTCCCCTTCTTCCTCCTCCTTCTCTGCCTTTCCCCATTATCCTCTCTACTTCATCTTCCTCCTTAAATTGCACAGATTTTTACCAAACTCACCTATAATGTATACCTGAGACGGTAACCAAATTGCAAATCTCAAAGGACACTCTCTTTCATTCTGTCCTGTAAAAAATATCTTCTTTAATTTCTCAGGCCAGCATAATTGATTAGGTATAACTTATGCACAGTAAGTAATAACCTCTCTTCAATCTATTGGGATCAAGACCAGAAAAATGAAGAAATAATGATTAAAAAAATCAGTGAATATCACACTGGAGTTTGACTTTATTTCTCGTATTTCAGGATTTTGAATTTGAAAAGAAAATGGCAAGGATACATCCTAATAAAACCAGTCTGAAGTTGGGAAGAAAAGCAGAATTTCTTTTCTTTAAAAATGAGAGCAGATCAATCATATGCAAAATGGAGATGCTTAAGGTGGGTTGTCAGTATTTGGGTGAAAATATCCAATTAGTAAATTTAATTTTTTAAGTAAAAGAATAGAGCTTCTATTACCACTAAAATAATTATTACTTCCTTTCTTGACCACTGTATCCATTGAAATGAGTGCCCTTAAGCAGAGGCAGCAAGTAATTGGGATTTGTGATGGTAGAAAATATTATTTTCAGAGCTTAAAATTTTGATTTGGTAAGTGACAATAAAGTGGTTTACTTTTTTTGAATGATAATTAGTTTTGGACTCTAGCATTATATACCTCTAATGTAAATGCAAGAGTGTTAGATTGTATATGAGAGCCATAAGATGCTAGGCAAATATCAGACATCAACTTTAATTCCATGGCTTCAGAGATGTTTAATCTAAGGAGGAGAAGATTAAAACTCCTGTGCATTCCTATTATTATGCTTGGCTGGACCCTGAGGAGCTTGTTCTTCAGAAGAACTTAAAAGCACCTCAGCAGTACCTTGCATTATGGGTTTCAATTAATATTTTTTAAAGTCTGGTTGCAGATAATTTTTCTAAAAAGCATGCAAACTACTGCAATACTTGCAGTTGTCCACAGTTGAACAATATAGCATCAGGTGGAAGCGGGTAGCTTTCTATGAAGTATTTTCATAGTAAAAGTGACTGAAATCTGTGAGCAGTCTTCATACTTGGCAGCACTGCCTTCTAACACCTGCTCCTATCCTCCAGTTTGACTTCAAATTCATTAGTTTATTTCTTCTATCTATTTCTCTGCCTAACTACAAAAGTACAAGATATTCTTGTGCTGGTCAAGAACTTTGAAAAGTATTTCAGCTAACCATTTTCTAAAAGGAAAGAAAGAGAAGGGCACAAGAATCAATGATTTAGAAAGAACACTCACATTGATTGCCCAGGCACCATCATTAATTTGACTTGGACCATTATCAGTGGATCCATGCTTTCATCACTCTAGGAAACAAGCTGGATGCTGGTACAACAGAAAACACTCTGCTCATTTTTCTGGCTCTAACAGTGATTCTTAGCCCCTCGTATGAATACTAAAGTAGAATACTTGGCTTGTGCAGTCATTCTCAAAGACTGGAAAGTAGTCAGTTTTCCTCCAAATGTGATCAGTTTTGAAATTCATGCATTTATTACTGTGTATTATTCAAGTCGTCTAAGTTTACCACAAGTTAAAGTATCTACTTCATTCAACATTGGTCTTTTGGACTTTGTTCTCATTGAATATGGTAGGAAAGAAGAGAATAAACAGACATTTACCGCCCCCTGAACATTTTTACCTGAATCATGCACTTTAGTTCATCCATTAAAAAAAAAAAAAAACTTTATTTTGTTATTTTTATTTTATGTGTAAAAGTATATTCCCTGCCTTTGTGTAAGTGCACCTCTGTCGTGCAATATCCTTGGAGGTCAGAAGAGGTTGTAAGATTCCCTGGAACTGGAATTATGAATGGCTGTTAACTACCATGTGGGTGATGGGATCGAACCTGGGTTCTCTGCAAGAGCAGCCAGTGCTCTTAACCTCTGAGTCATCTCTCCAGTTCTTCCATCCAATTTTAATTCTAGGTCTACGCAACTGTAAGGTGGAGGAGGCGGATGGAGAGCAGCTGTCATTACTCTTTGGCACACCTTTGGAGTTGACACACATTCTCATTCTTGCTTGAATAATTTCTCAGCTAGAATCTCTAAGGAAAAAAAATGGAAAATCATTGGTAGATGATTGTTGAAGTGTTCACAATGAAATGAAGGAAGCAGGGTTAGGTAGCTGGAAAGCAAGACTGTGATAAAGCAACCAGAGAGAGCTCTGATAATGTTATAGGAAGCTCATATGACCCTTTGGATTTGGCTCAGCTTGATTCAAGGACACTGCATATTTATTTTCAGGAAGGAAGCATTTATTTTGACTCACAGGTTGAGAATACAGTTCATTATGGCAGGCAGCACATGGCAGTGGACTGGTTCTTGGTTCTGGCAATAGGAGCAGCAAGCTGACAGCTCACATCTCAGCAGAGAAAGATTGGGATGGGTGTGGCACTCAGCTGCCACTTCTAAGACCTGCCCCTCATCAATCCACTTCTATTAGATAAGCCTCAGTTCCTAAATTTCCACAGCATCTCAAAACATTTCTAACAACTCAGCTTCAATTATTTAAACATGAATTCTGGGTCCCTCTCACATTGCACGTGTCATAGCATCAGCTGTTGTTCTTAAATATTTTCTTTATATCTCAAAAGACAGGAAAATCTTCACAAATGTGGAACTTTTGATTTTCAGGTGCCAATATTATTTTATTTATTTTAATTTTATTGAATTTTTGTGAATTTCTTACTGAATATCTTAATCTTAATCATCTTTATACCCCCTTCTACACTGTTACACTTCTGTAGCCCAGCCAGCAGAATTCGTACATTCTATCAATTGTGTTAAGGCCTATTGTGTCAAGTTAGTGTCCCCAGATGGTCCTCAGTGCAAGTTCATCTTCTGAAATCTATTCAGTCTATCTCGAGTCCCTTGCTTTAGGAAGATCAGCTCTTCCTCATCCAGCAGTAATCATTTGCCAGTATTTCTTCAGCTAAGACTGGGGTCTGCTGCCCATTTCCTCAGTTCTATGCTGGGCTTTTGTCTGCCTGAGTTTGCATGGGTCTTGTGCATGTTAACATCATTGCTGCAGGTTTCCATGAGCTGGGTCCCAGGAGCTATTTATAGGACTCTATTTCCATGTGGTCGTTTTCCTCCTCCCTGGTCCTTACAATCTTTCCACCCCCTCTTCTGCAATAATCCCTGAGCTCTGGGTGAGTTAAATTTAATATAGGAGTCCTTCTGAGGGACCAGCATTCTGGAGAATCTTAAACTCCATGCTTTGACCATTTGTGACCTTTTTTGTTCCTGACCCTCAATTCCTTAAGGCGTTTGATTCGGTATTCCTCTGCACAGCTACCATTAGCTTTCTATCATATCAGTGCCTTTCCTTCCCACTGCAACTTCAAAGCTCACCTGAAACACTGGTCATCACTGAACATGAAGTTCAATTGAATGTATCACATATTGATGGTTTGTAGACTTTTCAGAATTTTTTGTTCTTAATTCTCCTGATATTGATGAATAGATCTCCAGCAGATTACTTAGGCTTCTCTAGCTCTCTCTAAGATAAGAATGAAGATTCCATCCAATATGTTCCTTGGGCAAGAACTCCTATTGATTGAGACAGCCTTCTATCCAGCTGACTCAGATCACTTCAGATAGATGTATATCCTTTAAATTTCTCTGTTGAGGATTGAACACCAACCTACTACACTTTGCACATTTCCAAGGATCCTTAAGGCCTTTCTTTAAGACTCACAAGGATGGGGAGTTCTATTATCTCTACCTCCATGGGGATATACAGGAGAATTAAACTCTGGACCTAGGGTCAACAATTTTGTGCAGGAATTTTATTTTAATATTCAATGCCAGTATGATTTTTTTCTTGCATGATTAGGGCAGGTTTAAGTAACCAGTTAAGGAATTCAGTGGTATTAGAAATTCTCTTTGCCATTTTTCCTTTGTCTACTGGAAGTTTGTGAATAATAAATTCATTTGCAGTGTCAGATATACTGAACCAAAAAAAAAAAGCAAAGAGATTTTTAAATTGTGGTCATGTGAGAATCTTCAATAAAGTTTTATTTTTTTATAACATCTTATTTGGTTGACCTTATGCTAAATTGAATAAACTATTAAGTTAGTACTAGCAAAACTGTTTTTTTTTCATTTTTGTGGTACTATGTATAGATGGAGCACAGGGCCTCATACACACTAGAAAACTGTTCTACCAGTGAACTATGACCTTAGCACCAATACAACAATTTTATAAAGTAATAAGTCCTGAAAACATCACAACAAATAGCCATATACCTCAAACTTTTTGACATTTTAGTAGGAGAATTCCAGACTTTGTAGGGACTTAATCTCTTTACAGTTTAGTGACCTTTTTTGAGGAAAATATAAAAATATTTAGAAAAGCTTATTCAAAGTAAAAATTTTTAACGAGTGGGAAAATGAATCAACTACTAATGTTAAAAATGTTCATAGTTGCCTAATGTCACAAATCCAGAATAAGAAATAATGTTATTAATTGCCTACACAAAAGCTACTTGTAGCTTTTTTTTTATTTTGGTCTTATGGTTTAATCCCATAATATGATAACTTTAATATAATTTCTTATAGAGAATAAGAAAAATAAGTCAATATTTTGTAAATAAAAATTCTTAGATTTTTGTATAATATTGATTCTTTGGAAAAAATAATCCTTTTAACTTCTCAACTTATTACTGGTAAAGATATATAAATATTTGGGACTTTGATAATGAGTTTTACTGAATGGGCATAATCTGGACTAATGACTTTTAATTAACCTTGTAACCAAAAAATTAGTGAAAGCAGCCATATACTCTTTTGACCTTGACTATGGGAACCTTAATTTTCGGCTACACCCAAGGATATTGAATGAATGTGGGTATGCATGAGAATTAGTGCTGAAAGGCAGCATATCTTCATTGAAAGCAATAAAGATTGAGAAAAATGCTCCACATTGAATGTTTTAGGCTTAGGGATGAAAGTACAAGATTGTCTGATAAGATAAGGATGGATCCAAGTTTGTTGTTTCTCCACATTGATGGTGGAGAAATATATTTGAGTAAAAATATAAGTGGGACCTGGCATGGTGGCACAGTTTCAGGATGCATTTGGAAGAATTGGTGCTCCAAGTTCTGACCCACTGTTAACAACTAAACTTAAGACTCAGGCTATTTACTCAGTTATAACATGTTAATGCCAAATTGTTACCAAATTTGTGACACACTTTATCATTTTTTATAATTTATTTACAAGTTGTGATTTCAGGAATCAAATGTACTCATTCACCAGAATCTCAACAATGTGACACGTTTAGTGAAATAGTTTGCTGTTCTCTTACAATTGCCAATATTTGGTAAACTTTATATACGGCAATTTTGTCATACAGGCTACACTTATCCAAATGCTTCCCATCTTATTATTAGAAAAATAAGATTAGAAAGATGTGTGCTTCCATCATGTTGATGACTAGTAGTGAATGAACTCTCTGATCTGTTTCTTGAAAAGTCAAGAAGAGTGAGTGCTCTGTTTTAATAGTAGATATCTAGCTCTCATAGTCACTCATAACAAATGAGTAAAGAGACGTGCTAGTGTAAAGAATTATCCATTTCTCAAAACAAAATTATATGGAATATAAAGGTGAATAAATGTAGTTTTGAATTTCTGAAGGTAAAACCTTGACCATGTATGAAATTGTATGGATGACTTGAACAGTATTTTGAACAATATGAATAATTATCTTCCCTCTTATTTGATAATTTTTCATTATGTCATGAATTATTTTAAATGTAGCTTAGAAGAAAATGTAAGCCATAGTTATCATTTTTACTTCAATGTGAATTCAAAGGCGGATGTATAATTTAGTAAACTGACAATTATATCTTTGCTTCTAAATTTTGATGAAAGCGCAAAAATTTTTTAAAATACATTATTTTTTTAAATTGGCAGAATGATTGGTAAGAAGACTGCAGAAAATTGAGAGCTTCTTTCCTGCTGGGTTTGTAGACAAGTTTATGAGGGGAGGAGATACACCGAGTGCAGGAATGGGATAGAGGACAGTGAATTGAGATAGTGCCCCCAATTGTGCTTCTTGCAAAACACCACTACCACACCTGCTTACTAATTGCAAATACATCTTTAAATTTTCTTTAAAGTGACTCAAAGGTTATTAAATGAAAAATTTAGGGAATATGCGTGTGTGTGTGTGTGTGTGTGTGTGTGTGTGTGTAAGCCGGTTTAAGCCTCAGAATCTTTAGCTTCCTGAAACAAAGAGAACCAGAGGAGGTGGCAGTTGCCTTCAATCCTTGTATTTGGAAAGCTATCTCAGGACGATTGTCATTGGAGGCCTTTTGAACTGCACAGTGAGTTCAAAACCAACTGGTCTAAGAAGTAAAGAGCTTCTCTTTTAAAATGCACAAGAATAGCAGTGGTTATAGTTGTCTTATTGTTGTTTTAAATAAACACTTATTCCACTCTATAATGCAACATCCCAAGAGATAGCTAGTAAGTGGCTCAGGATATAATATTTTTCAAGTACATAATAAGTAACATATGCAAGGCACAAGTTCCTTAGCTTTAATACTATGTGCTTTCCAATAGCAAAATATCAAGCAAATGAGAGGATTTTTCTTTTCAGTCTAATTATGTGACCACCAGGATGAGGCCCAATAGTCAATGGTACAGTTCTTAAGATGCAGTCTCTAACAACCCAGCTCAAAATGCCTTTATGGGATCTGTGTTCCTGTCTCTAATGAGTATACAGCTGTAATTTTCCAAGAATAGATTTTCCTACTATCCTCTTGCTAGATTCTCTTTCGGTGAAAACAGAATAAAGAGAAATAGTCATGATTTATTCTTCTTTTCAATTTTGCTTCAAACATGGCTGTGTAGGCCAAATGCTTGATTCAGAGGCCTTCAAGTTGCCTTCTCTCATCACTGTGTTGACTTGGAGATTTCAGACCTTTCAGGAAGAGAATCATTTTACATTGTTTTTGAGCACATATTTTTCTTTCTCACTTTCTTGAGCAATGTGATATTTTCTAGATATGTTTTTGTTAAAATAAATGGGGTCTGTTTCTTGGTTAAAATCCATATTACTGAAGAACACTGAAAGAAAATTACGTTATCACAATGTATACTTTTTGATTATTAACAACTGGTGTTTATTTTAAAGTAGACTCTGTGTAACCAACCAGCATTCACATGTAGGAATACCTACGACCAGGTATGTAAAAGTGTATGTGGGACCCGAGAGTCAGCTACAAGAAGGGGAGAATGTCTGAGGGGTGGAACAGATGTGAATATGAATAAAAACATTAGAGTTTCACCATTTTATTTACTATTTTCGATCTATTTTTACTTTAAGCTTTATGTCATTCCTGAACTGAAAACCACAGGGAACTGCCTCAGATCTGACTCATGTTCAGAATGTGGCATAAAAACAAACTGTGGTCATCTGCTTGAATTAGAGGGGTAGCATATTTCCTTATCATGGAGCTTAAGTGGATCTTACTGGCATATTGAAATTTTTATCTTTGTTTCTCAGATAAGAGCAGCAAGGAGTCACAGAGAGTTTATAGAAAATGGCCAGATGCTGTGCGGCAACGATGGTGGAAACAGCAGGATCTGGAGACAGGTGATTAAGGGTTTTTAATGTGTGAATGGCAAAGAATGGGAGATGAAGTGTTCAACAATGTAAATTTTGCTATTGAAGCTTCATAATGAACTAAATAAAATATCAGTGATTAAAACTGAGACATGAAAAATTTACAATAATAGTAAAGGTTATTTGACTTCATTTGAAATGGAGGTGGCATAACACACATTGTACTGCTTCAAAAGAATTATATATTTCGAATAAGGGAGTTTCTGAAATTTCATTATGAGACCTAAGAGCTCTTAAATATCCCCATCAGTATCTTATGAAAGGACACAAAAGGAAACTACATAAAGCTTAAAATGGATAGACTAAGTAAATAGTGGCTGCAGATAAATTCTGAGGACAGACTATGCTTCCATTTACACAGATCTTTCAACTGACCCCAACAATCCAAATCATGCATGTAATGAGAAAGAATCCATACATTCTGTTTTGAAAACAAGAGCTCATGGCAATTTAACTAAAATAATTTTAAATGTTGAATCTCTATATTTAGAAGGCAAATTCTCAGAGCTGAAAAATTAGAAATATTATTTATGGAAGAGAAATAAGAAGGATATTGTAAATATGGAAACAGTAATGGTTAATCCTAAGATTAAAAGGCAAAATGAAAAGGGTCAGAAAAAAACATTATTAAGTATCTAAAAATATAAAAAATAATCCGTATAAACTGGAGAAGAAAAAAACTGCATTTTTTAAAGAAATGCAAAAAAAAGTCCTCACAATAACAGCATTATAAACATTTAAAGATGAAAAGAGTTTGCTATAGTGGTCTAAATTAAAATGTTTAAAGGATAGATAGGGCATGTTCAGGGTGGTATGGAGATGTCTAATAAGAAAATGAAGAGCAATACAAGGTGAAAGAACATGCACAAGAGTCCGTCTCTGACTACCCAGGAACAGAAGGTGAAACATAGACAGCTCAGAGGTTCTCACTGTCTTTACACAAGCCAGTTCCAGCACACTGGTAATCTTGAGTGTAAAGGAAGAAACTGCATTTTTGCCTGGAAGCAATGATATCATGGTGCAGGGGTGGCTCTGGTAGGAAGTTTTGTGTTAACTAGACAAGGCTAAGGAGTATAGGATAAAGATAGTAACAAATCAAAGAAACATACAGATGACTTGCAAGGGAGACAGCAAACAATTTTTCATAGACTGATCAGGCAGTATTATTAAATGCAAAGATAAGATTATAAAATATATTATAGACCCACCCAAAAAGCACAAAAAGAAAAAAAAAGAGCATTTTATTACTGCATACAAAGGGATTTTGGACTGTAAAAATGCTAAAAACTCTCTCAAGTCTAAACACCACAGGGAGATTACAGAATATATTGTAAAACTGAACACAGAAAGCTGAGGATCTAAACTGAATGCGTTTATAAGACAGTAATCAGAAATGTGTATTTTTAAGTTACTTTGGCATTATAAGGGGAAATAAATTATTAGGTATTACAAACTCTGTAAATTGGTTTTTACTCTAAATCGTCAACCAAAACATGATACGCAAAGGTAAGCTTCATGTGCAAACAGAGTTGCTTTTGGTAATTATCAGGCTACAGCAGATTCTGCCTCCTAGTCTAATATGGGAAGAAGTAGAAGACAAACGAGGAAAAGGTACATCCTATAAGCCACACCATGTATATTGCTGAAAGTTATTCATGAATAAATGCATAGTTTTAACTGCTGAAACTGTGATAGATGAGATTAAAGAGAGCAGCATTGAACAATAATTTAAATTCAACCACTTGAGACACAGGAATAATGTTTAAAATTATTGTTTGGCTATTATATTGATACGGCCCTCAAGCTATGTTTTTATTCCTTTATCTCCATCATAACATAGGGGATGATAATTATCATTGATAGGAGGATTAGGTTGAGGATGTCACACAACCAAACACTAAGTGAGTTTCATAAACAGCATGTTTGTGATATTATTACTCTCACAATAGATGTTGAAAACAAAATATGAAAAGTAATGGAGCACTGCCCCCTTACATAGCTCCTTTAAGCTTCTGCTAATCTGGCAACTGAATAGAAAATAATCCATTAATGATTTGATATCTATCACTAAAGAAAAAAATCAGACTTAATTGGCAGGAATAGAAAAATATCTTCCAGTATGAAACCATAAATATATCAGTAAGTTAGTTGCCCTATGTGACTTACCTGCTTTTACATCTCACACTGAAATGTAAGTTATTTTCTAAGTGGAAGACAGTAAGAGGTAGTGCACCTGTCTCATATGCATTGCTTTCCATGCTGCAGATCTTCAAGAAACTAAAGGCCAGAGAAGCTGAAATATTGCTAAATGACACAATGCTTATTGGAAATTCAAGATATTGTTTACCATTAGGTACAGAAAATGTAAATGCATGATCTAAATTAATTTTGTATCCATGAATTTTATGTATTATCAAAATAAAAGCTATCATATCTGGTATATAAATTACCATATACTAAAACTAACTCGGGAATTTGCTGCAATAAGCATAGAAAGAGAGAACAGAAAACTGTGTTGCCATGAGAAAAAAAGCCTTCAAGGTGTGAAGTGGTAGAAACTTCTAAGAATATTAATATAAAAAGTTAAAAAGAACAAAGAAAAATACTTTTCAGAACAAATACTTTCAAAATAAATATAATCAGTGCGAGGATGTTACACAACCCAATGCTGTGTGTGCTTCATGAACAGTATGCTTGTGGTTACTATCCCCATCAATAGTTGTTGAAGACAAAAATGTGAAAAACAATAGAATACAGCCCTTAATTGTTCCCTGGAGACACAGACAATAGCACCTGAGATTTCTAAGACATTTATTAGAAGTGCAGAATATTCTATCATGACATACTTGGATGTTGACATTTGGGTGCTGCTGTTCACTGAACACTTAGAACACATATTTGAGGGAGATTAGGAAATAAGTCCCATAAGGAACTGAGGATACCACCAGACCCTAAGATTGGGAACGAATTCTAAGTATCAATCCAAATTGGACACGGGCACACCACAATTATTGACATCTGATACCTAATCCAACCCTTGGCTATTTGGGCTTCCTTGGTTGCGTTGATAGATGTTATTTCCTCTCAGTACAGAAGCTATACATATCTCAAGAATGCTATTTCCAGTTCTTCCTTCTATGAAATTTTCTTAATACAGTTCCAAAAAGGTTAATTCTAGCAGGCTAGCAATTGGCATATGTTTCCTAAAATAGCTGCAAGGCACTGACTCCATCCCCCTCCCAGTTAAAACATAAAAAATGATATTGATGATTGTAGCAGGAGGCCTCCAAAGATTGTGCAGACCCAGAGCCCTGGGATTCAGCGAGAACTCACTTCACTTCTTGGTCCGCAAATAGCCCGCCAAAAGGAGCCCCCGCCTCCGTACCCTGCTCATGAGCCCAGTGACTGCTGAGAGACAGCATGGCTCAGACCAATCAGAAAATGATACGCTGACTAAAGGGACTTGGGGGCAGAGAAAAAGGAGATATAAGGCATGCCCCATCCTGCATTAAACAAGCCGGCAGCATCTTGCCTAGTGCTTGCTTCTACCTGACTCCCGGGGTCTGTGCATTGTGACTCCGCTCCACTTATCCCCAGTAATTGGCAGGGGACCCGATCCAGGTTAGCATCTTTACAGCTGGTCTGAGGAAAACCTGCAACACTTGGTGCCTGAGCAGGGACTCCTGCCCATGGTGTTGGCGACACCCAGAACCTCGGCTCGTTCAGTAAGTAGGCCCCTGGTCTTTTCTGTTTCTTCAGCTTCTCAAGAATAAGGGAGTAGCTCCATCCTCTGTCCCCTCCACCCTGTCTGTTGTCTTTATTGTTGAACTAGTTTGTTAGATCAGGGAGGAACAATCCGCCACGTGGTTCTGAAGCCCACGTTGGCACCTCCCCCCTCTCAGATAATCCCAGTGAGTTCACATGAGGGCTGATCCACCCCAAACTCAGAGCCCAGGCTTCGGGTCATGTGTTGCCTCTCCCGGAGACACCATGTGAGCATAAGTTTGGAGGTGTCATGGCCTCCAGAAGCCCCTCACTGAGCACAAGACATTTAGATCCGATACACCTCTACATGTTTGAGCGGTTTACATCCTAGTGGCTCAGGACAGTGCTTCTTTGCTTCCTTTGTGCCTCTTGGTAGTCACCTTCATCTTCTACTTTTGTGGCAAATTTCCCTTCATGAGACCCTCCAACAATGGGCAATTTAGCACCACAATGCAGGGAACCACAAACGGCAGCACTCAAGGTGCTCCTTAAAACCAGAGGGTTGAAAGTGAAACCAAAAGATATCGAACACTTTTGGGATGAAGCCACTAATTTGGCTCCATGGGTCTCCCCTGAAAACATGTGGGGCCCTGACACCTGGATGCGGGTCCTCTTCATGGCCCAAAAAAAGGAGGTCAGGTCAGGGATCACTCCCCCCCCCGCATCCTTCGTGCTGATCCTCCTTGCTAGCCTTAAATCTTCCTCTCCCGAGGAAGTCATCTCGGCCCACAACAAACACTGCTGGGAGCAATCTAGTGTAGATCTGGTGATTACCTCAACCCCGGACCCCCCGGACCCCCGAGACCGGGAGGTGGATGCCGCCTCTGCATCCACTTCCAATAAGGAAGGAGCTCCTTTGCCTATATCTCAGGAAACTCTCCTAGAGCTACCATGCCAGAAATTCCCCTGCCCCATTACCCATGTAAGGAGTTACTCTCTCTGACCCCAGTAACCATCCCGCCCCTTCCCCTGTTAACACGGCCCTCCCTCCTAGACCGCCCTCCTTAAAGCCTCACCTGCCTTTGTCCTCATTTCCAGTTAACATTGGCCCTGATGCAGCGTAGCGTCCATGGCTGCCCACCCCACTTGCTGACCTCGTTCTTATCTGCAAGGCAGCTGAGCAATCGGGCCCTGACTCCCCATATTTTGAACAGGTTCTTCGCCAGTGGTCCTTACAGTCACAAACCCACTATGATTGGTATAGCTTACTAAAGGCAGTCTTAGAACCCTCAGTCTTTCTAAACTGGCGCACAGCCTATGACAACCAGGCTGAAAGCCAGGCATGCCTAAATCTCCAATATGGCCTCAACATTACATTGGACCTACTCATGGGATGTGAACAATATACTGATCCCATCTCCCAGTCTACTATTGGAGTCCATGCCTATTTTCAACAAGTTTCTGACTTGGCCTTTAAGGCCTTTAAACCTTACTCCCCCCGTGACCCACAAGTCTTTTTCCATAATTTGATTCAACAGTCAGGGGAGTCCTTCATGGACTTCCTTAACCCTGTCACTGAGGCAGTAGAGCGGAGGGTGGAGTCTGGACCCACCTAAAAGGTGCTTATCAAACAATTAACTTGGGAGGGACTAAACATTCCTACTCATAATGCTATTGCATCTGTCCACAATGATAACATTCACAAATGGATACTCACTACTAGAGACTTGGACCCTAGGGCAGGTCCTATTGAGGCTTTGACTGCCTTGGAGACTCTTTTGTCTCAGGAAAACCCACCCAGTTTATCAAGCAGGAAGGCTGTTGGAACTGTGGGGGGCTTGGCCACTTTCGTAGCCATTGCCCAAAAGGTACAGTCCGCCCCAAGACTCACTGCCCCAAGTGCAAAAGAGGGTTCCATTGGGCTAAAGAATGTAGGTCACAGCCTCAACCAGACTCGGCTCCTTTAAACTCCACCCGGGGCGCCCCTCAGCCCTGCAAGTAAGAGGGGAACTGAGACAGATTTTATGGATCCTTCCAATTCTTAATCAATCGCCCCAATGACCTTATTTCTGGATGGGATCACTGTGAAGGGCCTAGTGGACACGGGAGCCAATGTTACCATCATCA
>NW_008329362.1:552655-569709 GCF_000622305.1 Nannospalax galili
CCTCACACCCAGATGGTCTGCGTCACTTTGACGTCATGACCCAGCAGAACCATTACTGGCCTTAATCCTTTGGACTAAAAATGGTGTCTTGGGGGAGCTATGGCAGCAAGACCCCCTTGTGTGGATCCACCTGGCTACCTCAGACCTAACTACGCTTAGCTCTAAGTATGATATTGCCTTCAAGTTAGCAATTAAGGCCCAACAAACAGCCAGACGCATATTCGGAAAGGAACCTGACAAAATTATACTTCCCTTTCCTCTTAAGCATTCCCAAACATTATGGAAAGACTCTCTGGCTTTCCAACTAATGATGTCCAGGTTCACGGAGGAGTTGGGTAACCACACACCCCCAGATAAGCGACTGGCCAGCCTGGCATGTTTGGAACTCACCACTCAGCAACACACTTCCCCCTGAGAAAACCCCCTACCTTTAGCCATACTAGCCTTCTCAGATGCCAATAAGTACCGTTATGACACTGTCATTCAGCACATGGGAAAGGATGACACCTGTTACATACAAGCCAATCCCGGCAGTGTCCAGTTAGGGGAGCTCCTGGCCTTGTTAAAAAATCTTCCAAGTCTGCAGGACTGAGCCACTCAATATATTCTCCAACAGCCAGTATGCGGTTCAGGCCCTCAGATGTCTTCCCTTTGCTCGAGTAAAAGGCCATAACGATCCCATCACTAGAACGATGAGAGCTCTCCAAATTATCTTAGATAACAGACAATGACCCTGACACATCTCCCACATAAGATCACACACCAAGCTCCCTGGCATCTTGACAAAGGGAAATGACAAAGTAGATAAACTTATTATGTCTGTAGAGATTCCTCTGCTAGAACAAGTGAGAGCCTTACACCAACAATTTCACCTTTCTCCTCATAATCTGCACTGCCTTCTACCCTACCTACCCATCTCTCAATGCAAACATCTGAGCAGATCTTGCATTACATGTCCACCCCTTGTTCCCTTAGGCCCCCTCAATCGATATGGAGTTAACCCACGTGGTCTCCTACCCAAAGCCCTCTGGCAAATGGATGCCATGTCATTGTTGACACCTACTCCTCCTTTCTTTTCGCCATCACTCAAGCTGGTGAAAAGGCCTCACACACCATTAAGGCAGTCAAATTAGCAATGCTGGTAATGGGAGTGCCATGGACCCTAAAAACTGATAATGGGCCAGCTTACACCTCTCTACAATTCCAATCATTCCTGTCAACATGGAAGATTAGACACTCCCTTGGACATCCCTTATAATCCACAGGGACAAGCCATTGTGGAGAGGGAAAATAGGACCCTCAAGAAACATTACAAAAATTTGCTATCCCTGAGTCTAAAAGGGACGTGCACCTGGCTCTAATTGAAGCTCTATTCAGCATTAATTTCCTGTCCTTTGATGAAAATGGGTTGAGCCCTGCTTACAAACACTGGGCCACCATACCTAGGCCTACACCCCTGCCACTAGTGAGATGGAAGGACCCCATAACATGTCAATGGCAACCGCCTGCCCCCTTGTTAACAAGAGGGCGAGGCTATGCTTGTGTGTTTCCTCAGACAGAAACAAAGCCAGTATGGGTTCCAGTGAGAGATGCGAGACCAGCAACTGACCAACAGGACCTGCCCCTGCCACAGCCCATGATCTCTGGGCCTTGGTCCTCTCCCCACCTATACTCTTGCCCTTATTGCTTCATTCCCCAGCCTTCCCCACCCTCTATTCAACTAATTCCATGCTTGGCCTCCCCACCATGGGCCCAGTTACTTCCTGGGAATCGATCAATGGCTCCTGGCCCCTAAATAACTCTCTATGCTTCACTACCAACAATGCATCCTCATGCCTTGGGCTGTTTAACCCGACCCTCTATATATTGGCAGTGCCTCCTCGGGTTACATGCTTCAACTCAAGGGCCTTTCCCCTACCTTCAACAACGCCGATGTAACATCGGTCCTTACTGCACTGGGGACAACAATAACAGGGGAGGTGGAGGAGACCGCCACCCCTCTGCCCCCATTTTGCCCCACCATTCTATGCCCACCGCTCCCCAACTGCCCATGCATGTGCTCTCTTGTACCCTTTTTCCTCATGCTCCCTATACCATGGCAGAGATGCCACCCTAAGCCCAACCATGCCATGCCTCCCCTTTGCCGCTTCAGCCACTTCCCCTCTAATCACCCCCTGGGATCTTGGAGACAAATGGCCCCCTACCTACCCCTGTGGCATTAAGATCTCCCATACCAACCACAAATCAATACTCGGTAACTGGGACCTCTGTGGTCAGCACGCCTGCATGGACATGAGGCCGTTACTGGCAAGCAGGGCCTTCAGCTTTCCAATGGCACTTACACTAACACCAATCCTTCTACTTGTGCCAAAAACAAAATCCTTACATCCATTGATCACAGGACATCCTGGCCCCCTATCCCCATTTGTGTGCTGCCTCCGTTTGCATAATTGCTACCCAATGTTACCTCCAATCCTCGGGGACAACTCAACTGCTCTGATACCAACACCACCTGTGTACTGGCGGCCTGCTGGAACCATCCAGCTCACATAGTTCTCTTTGTGCATGAACCCGTGGCCCTTTGGATTCCAATCACCATTGCAACCCACTTCCATGCTGTCCCCCTTATAGAGCGGACAGCCTTGTCACTAGCCCCCTGCTTAAAACGGGATTTCGGGGTCACTGCCCCTCTCATCTCAGCCATCATCCTTGCATTAAGGTTGGCAGCCACTGCTGCAGTAGCTATCACCCAATCCTCCACTACTGTGGAGACACTCAATGAGGCCATATCCAAAACCTCCTCTACCTTTCACACTCAGTCCCTTATCAATCAGCATCTTCACCAGGCAATTAATGTGTTACAACAACAAATTGATCTCTTAAGTGAAGAGCTGGCAATTACCAAAGACATGGTTCTGCTAGCTTGTGACCCTAGCTTTATGTCACTTTGTCTCACCCCCTATGAAGTACAGAATATTACTGAAGCATGCCTACAACTCACACACTATATTCATGGCCACTAGAATCAAAAGTTTCTTAATTACTCTATATTACTAACTAATCAAATTATTACTCTAAATTATACCCGCACCCCCACACTGGACATCAATTCAGGGTTCTTAGAGAAAATCTGGTCTAATATAAAAGCACTGTTTGACCCATCTTGTACCGTCACTTACCTACTCCTGACAGGCATAATTATTCTTCTCTTTCTACTTCTTAAATGCCTTGTTCTTCGTTCCCGCAGTCAGAAAAAATTCAATCACTCAGTGTATCAGGCCCTCAGAGAAATACATGAAGATGATTTTAACACGCCCTATGCAGCCCGACAGACTTGGCTTGCACAAATGTATGAGGCCTCCTATAGATAATTCCCCACCTTGACTGATCCCCCAGGATGATACCCCTTGGAGGGCTGGTAGCCAATGACAGGTAAGATCCTGTTGGGCTGAATCAACCTAAGCCAGGACATGGACGTCTATGTCCGTGCTCCAATGACGGGTAAGGTTCATGCCCAAATAGGACAATCTAAGACAGGCACAGTCCATGATCCTGGGGTCATCCTGAGGCGGAGCTGCCTACAGGCTCTCGCTGGACAGTCATTTTTAAAGAAAAAGGGTGGAAATGTAGCAGGAGGCCTCCAAAGATGGCATGGACCCAGAGCCCTGGGATTCAGCGAGAATTCACTTCACTTCTTGGTCTGCAAATAGCCCACCAAAAGGAGCCCAGGCCTCAGTACCCTGCTCGTGAGCCCAGTGACTGCTGACCAACTGCATGGTGTGGACCAATCAGAAAACGATATGCTGACTAAAGGGACTTGGCGGTGGAGAAAATGAGATATAAGGCATGTCCCCCCCCCTGCATTAAAGGAGCCTGCAGCACCTTGCCTAGTGCTTGCTTCTACCCGACTCCCAGGGTCTGTGTGTTGTGACTCCATTCCTCTTACCCCCCCCAATCTGAGGGGACCTGATCCAGGTTAGGGTCTTCACAGCTGGCCTGAGGAGAACCCACAACAGATGTTTCTTATAACCATGAATTGGAGCATCTGAAGGCAGTTTGTGCCAGCTTATCTACAGTGCTTGTGATAACAGGGGGGCAGGCGATTTGTGCCTCATCTCATTGAGTCTCGTCTCAGTGCCTTCACTGAGATCAGGTTAATCTCCCACCTTAAATGAGGGAGATATATTTCCCTAGCAATCAGGAGGTCTTGGGGAAGATTGACTGCTTGATTCTTTAATTTTGCTTCTTCTGTTGAGTTATTTTTCCTTGGTGCTACCTCCTTTGCTGTTGCTCACTTTGCTGCTACATTCTTTCAGTGATGTCAGAATCCAGTGTTTATGGGTTTCCAATGTGGATGCAGACCAGTGGCTCTACAGGAAAGCTTGAGGCCTTCAGTGCCAGACTGGGCAGAAGTGTCTTGCCTTGTGGACATGAAGCTACCAGGTCCTCAACATTTCCAATGTGAAGATAGGCATTGTGGATTACTCTGAACATATATTTTGAGACAATTTAGTAATTTTTAATATATATCCATTCTATTGGTTCTATTCCTCTAGAGAACCCCAACTAAAATATAGCAGGAATATATTTCCATGACCAATATGTGATAAAAACCAAGTTTAAGATTCCATTTTCAGCCACCTGGATTTGAAAGGGACAAGAGTTCCTCTGGGTTTGTGATTTCAGCTAAAACTGGCTTCTCTGTATCCACTGCTGTGGGTCATAGCAGTGATGTATAAGCAACTTTAATGCTGCCACCGTATTTACCTTCAAGGATCTCTCCATCCATAATCATCTTTTGTGTACCTGTGAGTCCTATTGGTGATGGACTCCTTCCTAATCATTATGGTAATGCAGGTTCTTTTAATATTTACTATACTGTATCACTGTATACTTTGGTCTACACAGCAACAATGTGAAAGTCTCAGAGCAAAGACTCTATTATATTTTTTAGTGTTTTGAGTAATACGGTATGAAGAAACAGTTTGGAACTGGTGTGCCATTGTTAAGGTCAATAATGTTACATTTTATAATTATTTAAATCAAGTTAATTTTTATCCTCAAATTTCACACTAAATTTCCACAAAATGTGCTTGAAATCTTACTGGAAATTCCCTCTTGATTCCTTTTCAAGAATTTTTTTAACATGTGCAGAACAACATAATCCACAGACAGAAACATCCAACTTTAGTCCATGTTGGTTATCCTTCAGGTTCCAAAGATCCTGACACACACGGTTCTTGAAGTTTGAGTATTCTGCTCTGTGCCTGCGGAACCAGCACTGGAAAACATAACTTAGAGTTCAACCTTATGAGCCTTAGCATAGATCTGTTTCTCCTTGGCAAATCACTCATTCTCAGCATTGTCGTTCTGCCACAAGATCTCAGTACCTAGAAGATGGGCTCTTTTCTCCTTTCCCACAAAGGGGTGTCTTTTCCTTCTATCTGGCTACTACCTCCTTCAAGTTTCTATTTCATGGTCTCCTCTAGGAGGTCATAATTAAGGAGAGGAGAACCATAAAGAAGGATGTAATTATTTTCCACCTCCATAATATCTTGCCTTTTGATGAGAAGGAGAAAGATCTGGCTTCCTGTTTAAAGTAGATTAGAGATGTGAGGTATGGTTTGAATGTGCCTTCCAAAACTCAGGTGGAGATTTAAGTACCAAGGTAGTGGTTTTTAAGCCCCTACCCTAGCTGAAGAACTCTTGAGAATTGATAGCTGCTGAAAGATGGAGAGTTCATTTTCTTTAAGGGTGTGACAACAGGTAATTTGACCAGGCTCCAAAGGGTGGACTCATGCCCAAGAACATTTGGAGAACACAAATTAGATTCAATAGAACTTTGAAAAATAATAATAGAAAGCAAGAAGTCAGGGGGTAGGAAATGAGAAAGTAGATGGGTAAGGGATATGAATATGATCAAAACACTTTGTATGAAATTTTCAAAGTATCAATAAAAATATTGTTAAAAGCTGGGAATTAATGGAAGAGCTCCACGCTCATACTTGAATCCATATCATTAGTGTGGTAGTACTTATTTATAAGCAGGGAAGTCGGTCCTTTTGTCCTCTCTTGCTCATGTTCTCTTATCATCGGGTGTCCTTTGCCATGTCATGATTCAGCCAGAAAAGTCACCATTAAATGTAGCCCTTCAATATTAGATATTCTGCAGCCATAAATTTTAAAAAATAAATTATTCAGTCTACCTTACTATGTTACAGCAGTAGAAAACAGTAAGATAGCATGGAAGACAATTATATGCAAAAACATAATAACTACTAGCATGCAAATAAGCCATTATCAGCACAATTAGTATGTGCTAAATTGGTGCTTTTAGAATTCATAAAAAATGAAATTAGGCTAGAAATATAAAAAAGTCTTAATGCATTTGCAATAATGTTCACCATTTCAAACAGAATAATGTACTATCAGCTGTGCTTTCCTATTGCCTGTGGACCATCCTAAGCAACAACTAATTAACTTTGAAATCCCTACAGTTTTCCTGTGTAGGGTATCTAATAGAAGCGGAGTGGACTGCAGCATTTTATTACACACATCTGTAGTTTAGGGAGAAGGGTTTCAATGTTCATTCATGTTTTGGAATGCACTGACACTTGATTTCTTCTAGGGGCTGAATAATATTTCTTCTGGATCTGAGCATGCCTCACTTTATCAAAAGCCATTGATTTATAAACTTCTGTATTTGCCAGTTTATACTGCTATGAATACAGCTGCTGTAAATACTTGTGTGTGCATTTCTGTGTGAACATATTTTCTTCACTCATGGAACTGTACCTAAGGCTGAAATTATTTGTTCAAATGGCAACTCTTTGTTTAACGATTTAAACAACTGCTAGACAGTTTTCAAAAAGAGCTACACAAATTTATCATCAACATGTGAAAGTCCTGATTTCTCTGTATCTTCAGCAACTTTTGTCATCTTAAGTCTTCATTTTCATATTAAGTTTTTATATTCTTGTTATTGAGCTACAAGTTTTTTTAAATTGGGAAATCACATATCTGAATATAAAAATTAATCTTAGGTCTCTTTTCATTTCAATACTATCTGGGGACAGCTGCTAAAAGAAATTCATTATTCTTGAATTAATAGTTTGTTATTTTCAGTAACATTGTCATTTTTAAAAATCACTAATTTTAAAACTAAGAAACTAAATTTATTGCTATTAAGCAGGAAAGAGTGGTGTTAGAGACTGAGAATAATGGGGAAAATGGGCAGAAATGAAGTACGAGGGAGTCAGATCACTGAGGCTGGGAGACAAAAAGCGGCCACGCAGGCTGTGCTGACAGACTGGGGTTATTGACAAGATAGATTTGCTTCTCTGCTTGGTATGCTTTCCTGAGACAACTGACCATTTGTATTCATCAAAGTCACATTTGATGTCCCTTTGTGAACACATTCACTCTATTACAGTACTTTTTAATCAGATCACAATTCCTTTAGTCGTTTTTTACTTCTTGAAGATTGTGTTGTTACTTCAGTCTGAATCAAACAAAAACTACAGGTTTTTCAATTAGTGCTTTTTCATTTTCTCCTGATAGTCTCCAAAATAAATTAAGCCCATGAGCAGATCTGAGGCTCACATCAAACTCCTTACTTTGCAGAATTTAAATAACTGCAAACATTCCCCTAGGGTTCATCCTCAGTTGAATTAATAGCCCACTTCCTATCACACAGTCTTTCAAACAGCAAAA
This sequence comes from Nannospalax galili, assembly GCF_000622305.1. Classification (NCBI taxonomy): domain Eukaryota; kingdom Metazoa; phylum Chordata; class Mammalia; order Rodentia; family Spalacidae; genus Nannospalax; species Nannospalax galili. The sequence goes on from NW_008329362.1 coordinate 560,369, forward strand.
AGTATACCCTCCAACAGCTTTCCTACTTCAAGGGCTGCTTCCGAAGTACAGTGTCTATAAAAATATACAGAAAGAATCTTGTTAACAAGTTCAAAGTCCACAATCTCTGAAATTCTAATTCCACAGCCTTGGGCAGGAGCCAGAACTCTATTTCAGTGAGCCTGAAAGAAGATTCTGAAACAAGAATGAGATTCACAAGTTCTCCTATGTGGGAATCGTGCCTTAGAAGAATGTTTCCCTTTATTCTCTCCATCAGCCTCCCTCACTTTCTCATAGAAAACATCATAAAAAGTAAGTCCCTAAAACTTCATTTTTACTTTATTAAATAATTTTGTATTATCTTTTCTCCCACTCCCTCTTTTTTATCCATATGTTGAATTTTTACATCCATCACAACTTCTTTCATACATTTCACCTCAATAACTGATTTTGATATAATCTCTGATATTACCCATATAGTTTATTTTTTTTTCTTTCAACCCAGTGACTGGCCCCTTGCATTCACTTATGAGGCAGCTTGCAAGCCATTCCTGAAGTCTACCTTCCTCTTCCACATTGTCTTTAGAACTTTCTGGGAAATGCGTTCTGTGAAGTTTGGAATTATATGGCTCTCAAAAATGCTGCTGTCTTCTAATTTTTCACTTTTCATCAGCTCTTTCCTTTAAAATTAATAACAGATTAACTCTATAATAAACCTATTAAACTGCTTATATTGTGCCATGGTTTCTGTTTGCATATTTATTTTTTAAATGCAAATGCTGACTATTGAATCATAGAGTTGGTGGCTGGAGAGTTGAAACAACAGTTAAGAAAACTGACTAGCCCGCAGAGGGCAACATGGCAGGTAGCAATAGTCCCTAACTCCAGTTCTATGTTATCTGACGCTATCTTCCGGCCTCTGTGGGCACATAAAGTGTATTTACATATGTAGGCAAAACACTTAAACACATAAAAAATATATTTTAAAGAGTGTATTAGTCACTTTTCTGTTGCTGTGATAGAAACACTGACCAAAACAACTTATAAAAGGAAGAGTTTATTTGAGCTTATGTTTCCAGGGGAATTACAGTCCATCATGGCAGGGAGGCATGGTGGCTGGAGGTGGCTGAAGCAGGAGCAGCAGAAGCTAAGCTCTCACATCATCATGCAGGCAAAGGAAGCAAGAAAGCAACTGGAGACTGGCAAGGCTTAAGAATTCTCTAAGCCCACCCCCAGTGACATGCTCTTTCCAGGATAGCCACACCTTTTAAAACCTCCCAAAACAGTGCCACCATGTGGGGACAAAATGTCCAAATATTGGAGCCTATGGGGGACATTTTCTGGGCAAGACTTAAGAACTTTCTAAGTTCACCCCCAGTGACGTGCTTCCTCCAGGATAGCCATACCTTCTAAAACCTCCTAAAACAGCGCCACCATCTGGTTACAAAATGTCCAAATACTTGGCGCCTACAGGGGACATTTTCATTCAAATCATCACATAGAGTTAAGGTTTTATTTTCCTAGTAATATTTTCTCTTCTTTTCTTTTGTTATTTTTCTCTTTTTACATAGAATAGTTAAGCAGCCCTTAGAAATTAATATCAATATATGACCCACCATGAGCAGGGAGAGGAATCTCTGTCATAACTGTATGAAACAGGAGTTTGCAAAGAACTCAAATAATCTATATTCTTACCCTGAACGTCTTGATAGCCTGTGAGATCCTTTGCAGAGGTCAGTCAAATTTGGCCACACTCAGAAGTAACATAGCTTAGACAACAGATGTCTAAGATGCTACTAGAAAATGAAAATATTCTTTTGCTCTTCTGTTGCCTCTACTGTAGGCTACCTGTATTCTTAAGTCTAAATCCTAAGGATTTCCAGAATTCTTAGGTCATCTTTCTAGACTCCTGACCATAGGACTTCGAATGATGACAACTATTGTGAAGGAGATACTGATGGTGAGTCAAAAGCCACCATTCAGGAAAGATGGCTCTACCTGTGATCATCTTGGATATCTGCCCTTCTTACTGGTACAATTCTCTAATGCACTCAATTATATTTTAGTAATTTTTCTCCTTTTATTGAGTGGAAACCTAAAGGAATATCCATTTTCATGGACTTCATCAATCCTGAACTAGAAAATATGATTGTTAAATTTGTACTCCAGGAAAGGCACCAGTGGCCACAGGGCTAAGGACGAAAAGTCAAGGAAGACCAGGAGCCTGTAACAGCTGTGCTGAAAGAAAGCAGCATGTCAGATAGAAGATCACTGAACACTGGACTGTGTGCTCTCTGTGTGTTCAGTGCCCCAACCAATGTGACTCCAGTGTGACTCCCAAAGGATATGGGAGAAGGCATTCAGTATAGACTCACTTCAGTAAACCTTTGCAGTGACTAAAAGGTCAATGCATTCCTCCCCCCCACTCTGCTAGCCTAAAGAAGGAACTTAAAGATGTTGGTCATTGTCTGATTTTGTGTGCCAATAAAATATCCAAACAAAGGAGTAAGAAGTTAGATGGGATTTGTGGCAAGGTAAAGAGTTTTCAACCATTAAAAGCCAAAGAACTTGTAAGCATGTGCGATCTAGATTCCTATTTTCACTTAATCTTCTGAGAAGATATCCTTTACCCTGTATTACCATTATATTATTTTGATGTACACTCAGTTGCTCTGATACAGATTTGAACTCCTGTTTAGATCTGCCTTCAGGGTAAAAATACCAGTGAAAGTACACTGGCTACTGAATGTCATATCACTGTATAAACATTTACTGTCTATCTCAGGCTTCATACATGTAGGTTGTTGAGCTTGTCAGTGAGAAATGAAGGTCAGTTCTCAGAGTCTGGTCCCTGTAACAGAAATTGTATCAAGCATGATGGCATACTCTAAATCTCAGCACTCATCAGGCAGAGGCAGGTGGATCTCTGTGAGTTCCAGGCCCATTTAATCTACATAATGACACCTTGTAACAAAAATCATGCAAGTAAACAAAAAGGCTGTGATGCAATTGCCCAGAGGTCAGCTAGTACATGCTTTCATTGATTGCTTTCAGGCTGGGTTCCATTCTGTGCTGTACTCTATGACTTAGAATAATTCTTGCTCTAAAATTAAATATCTGGTTTCATTTTTATGGAATATAAGTGAACCCTTAAAACATTGTATTGTTTTTCTATAATGAAAAGCGCCTAGGCTTCTAGAAAAGGCAACTTCACTATGATCCAATTCCCAACACCTTTCCCAAGATAACTAAAACATGATTGAAGAGACCCCACCATATCTTCCAGGTTTTGCTTTACTTTGGGCTCCCTATTAGCTTTCCCCCTTTTCTAGCACTTTGGGCAATGCCTCTTCAACTGTGTGGTCTCTGTCTTTGAGAGATTCCCAGCTTATACTACTAGTAATATTCTCTGGTCTCATTCCTAAATGAAAGACTGGTGACCATAAACTTAGGAATATTAGTCACTTAGAGATAATTGGTTAGGTTAATGACTATGCCAAAATCAAATCTATTTAAGTTTAGCTGTGAATGTTTTTTCATTCCTTTAATGGTCCACTTAATGACACCCAATTTGAACTAAAAGAAGTTACAAAAGGTAGAACTTCACCCTTCAGCACCTCTCTATGATAAAGATTGAAAATAAAAGCAGGCATTTGTTACCCTAGGCACTGTTAAGGTCACCTAGGTTAATTCCTACTCTACCCTAATCATGTTGATATTTGAGGAAAGGACATCCTATAGCAAGAGATTTCTTTTCAGGTGAACCACGTGGAACTAATTATATAAAGATGGCTACAGAGTGACCATCAAAAAGCCTCCAGCTCCATTATAATCCCCTTCACACGATCCATGACATAATTTCCAGTGCAATCATAGTTGACAGTTGCTATGGGAATAGCTGGAAAGAATCATAAGAGGAAAACAAGTAATGTTACCCAGATCTCTGAAAGTCTTTCCAGTCTCAGAAATGATAGTGATATTACTCTCTTTAGTATGTTTTCTCCCAGTCACTTCTTTTACTCTCTGTTTTTAACTTCTTGCTCCTTAAAGGTTAAGAAATTGATGTGAGAGTTTATCTTCCAATTCTATTCTTGGCCATGAATAAAAGTTTCTTTTACTATTCAATTGAGTCTTTTTACTGGACCTATAGTTTGGAAGTGGAACGAGATCCTAGTTTGGGGACAAACACTGGTAGCACAACTACTTGGCAAATGTATTAATTGGATAATTATAAATATGAAAGGATAAATAAAGTTTTTAAATAGAATGTTTATATATGCTTTTAAACAGTTTATAAATACCAACTTCATTAATCTATGCACATTCATTCTAAGAGCATGTAGTAGTCAAGACAGAGCTAAGTGTTCATCTTAATCTGGTTTATACTATTAAATAGTGAGACCAAAAAAATAGAGCCACATGAAAATTAAATGAAAACACAAGTAAAATGTTGTACTAAGTTTTAAAACATGGGGCTAGAGAGATGGCTCAGTAGTTAAAAACACTGCTCTTGCAGAGGACCCAGATTTAATTCCCAACACTTACATGGTGGCCAACTACAGTTCATAGCTCCAGTTCCAGGGACTCCAGCACCCATTTCTGAACTCTGTGGGCACTGAATGACGCAGGTATACCTACATGCATGAAAGTAATACACCCATGAAATAAAAATAATACATTAAAAAATCCAGTGTGGTTCATGAGGGGTACAAATGGGGAAGGAGTTCTAAATTTTATTAAGATCTATTATATGAAACGCATAAAAATTCAATAAAATATTTTTAAATTAAAAACACAAAGTTTTATGTAGCCTAAACATTTAAATTTTCTTTCAAGCATATCAAGAATTAAATCAGAATTAGCATATAAAATGCACAGAGAATTCTATAGAAGAGACATATTTTCAGCAGTTTTAACATGTATTCTTTTGAAAGCAGCAATTGGTATTACAAACAGTAGCATACTAAAGAAAAACTAAGGAAAAATAATAGAGTTAAGTTAGATTTCAACAATAACACATTGAATGCTGTGCTTGTAAAACTGCAGGATTTGTCTCAAAATTTAGTTTGGGAAGAAATCTAATTATCAGGCTGTTAGCAGTCCTAAGTGAAAGCTTACCTCAGGATCTGAACCAAGAGAACTGGAGTATCTTCACAGTTTTGTCACTAATTGGTCATTTAGAGCCCAGGGAGTTTTCAGGATTGACACTAAGAAACTGAAAGGCTTTTGCTTAGTCACTGCTGTTTTAAGTGACAAAAAGCAAGAACAAAGTCACTCTTATTCATTGGAAAGAGTTGAGTAGTTTCACAGAAACTTTACAAACTACTGTCTCTACAAACTCTGTGCTGTTTTATTTGCTGTTCCTTCTTTTTCACTGCATATATTATATATGTATAATAAATATTCAGTACAGTCAAACAAATGAACAACCACATCACAGCATGTTGTTAACCTGTTCTTGCCTGAGTATGTTTGGTGTGACACCTAAACTCTACTTTATTACTGTTAGCTCTTATACTGCACATTAGACATCAAGATTTGTTCATACCGTATAACTACACCTTTGAGTTTTGTTGTTGGGGGACCCTGCTACTAGGGTTGTAGTCCTCCATATCCGGATAGCTCCAAGGGGCTTGGTGTCATATGGAAGGACGCCTCTTCTCAGCAGGGGGCCTCCTGCTCTCTTCCTGACTTACCTGGAAAGTGCCACCAAGCACGGATACCTGACCTTCTTCGGAACATGACCTTTGGCATAGTTACCTGGAGTAAAAAGTACCCCCAGGTTTTTTGTATATGATAATTAGGCATTGCCCAGTAGTTGGATGATAGGAGCCTACTGCCGCATGTAAATAAAGCATACTATGAGCACCTATCAGCTGAAGCATTGGCTACTGCCTCCACACTATATTTTCCCTAACCCCCACTGAATAAGCGGAGCTGTTTCACTGAGTCTGGAGCTGTTTGTATCACTGAACCTGCCTCTCCGGAAGGGCTTTCTTCCTTCAGTGCTCACTGGCCGTCACTGACGCTGCTCGTTGCTTCTGCTCCCTTTGTCCTCGTGGAGCGGTCGCCAATGACCCATGAGGAGAGGGAGTGACCCCACATTTTGTGATCTGTATCGCACTCTTTATGGCCTGAGTCCAAGCCTGTGGATGTGACCAGAGGACCTGGATTCCTGTGTCTGGCTTACTTTTAATTCTTATATAAGTGAGACCACATTGTATTTTCCTTTCTGTGTCTGCACTAGTTCACCTAACATAATGTCTCCCAACCCTAAACATGTCAAAACTAATAGTATGGATGAGATTTAAGGACTCCTTGGCTGAATTTATAATCCTTTAGGAAACACAACTCTGTACATGTTGCTGATGACATTTCCAGAAAGTATTTACTGAGGAGAGAAGAGTTGCTCTGAACTTAGTGACTGCCTCAAAAGTTATGGAGGCCTGGAGGGTCTACCATTGCCACCTTTACCCAGCCAAACTAGGATATGGAAATTGGTGGAGGAGATAGTTTCATTCAAGTCCAGACTTGGAAAAATGAGGTAGAGACTCTGCACCTCACAGCAAATAACTCCCCAAGCATTCTCTCAAACCCTGAGTTGAATATAATTATTTCCTTCACAGATTTCTGTCTCCAGTTTGGCTTTGTAGGGCAGCTGGTAGAAGGCCTCCAAGATCCTCTAACAATATGCTCTGGCATCCTAGGCTGAATAAAAAGAGAGAGAGAGAAACAAAAGGAAAGGTGAAAACCAGAATCCATCTCTCTGTTTCTTTATTGAAGATGTATGTAATCTAACCTCAGGTCTTTCCTTTCATGATACTTGTTTATAGCCTGAAGAAAAAAGGCATTAATTATTTTCTATTTAATATTATAAAAGAATATTTTGTTCATATCTTTTTTAATAAAAAATGAAAAATAGAAAACTTATAACAAGTGACATTTTAGATTTAGAATTATGTCAACTGGAGTTGTATTAAATTATTCATTATATAATGTTGAAGCTGCTGTCACAAATGCTCCAATGATGCCATCAAATCCTTTTCATTATTTAAATGTAGTGTGATTGTGTGTAAATCCACTAAAACACAGATTTTTTAATAAAAGTAATGCAGGTGAGTGTTACCAAGTAAAATTTCTTTCCATATTTAAGTTCTGAAAAATACTAGACATTAAAATGTATTGTCTTAATGTTTTTCTGAGGCACTGCCTACACAGAAACTTTTCCCAACATTCCAAAAACATTGAACGTGAAATTATAGCATATTGCTCTGCCTTACACAATGTCATCAAACTGGGTCAGTCATAGAGCAGATGACATATTACTCACAAATATCATATTAACTTGAAACCTTAACAAAAAAGCTTGCATATAAGGACAAGTAATTGCCTAAATAATAATTAAAACAATATAATTCTGTAAGTGAATGAAAAGACAATATGAATGACAATTGTAAGGGTATTTTAAAGAAGTTGTTAGCATTTTCCCTTTATAAATATTTTATTCATTTTTTTTGGTTGTGTGTGTGTACACATGCTTGTGTGTGTGCCACATCTCTTGGGTGAAGGTCAGATGATGGTTTGTTGGTTCTCTCCTTCTTCCATGTTGGCCTTCAGGATAAAACTCAGACATTCAGGCTTGTCAGCAGGCACATTCACCCATTGAGAAATCTCATCAGTCCCAATAGTAAAGATATGTTTAGTTTAAAATAATATAGTTGGCCATCTCAGAATCCTGGAAACTTTTGTGAGGGGCTGAGATGTCCCCTTCTCACTTAGATGCTGCAATATCTTCCTAGTCCTTTAGTCTGTTACCTGTCTCATTATTATGAGCCAGTGAGGCAGCTGTTTCATGACTTCTGCTCTAAATAAGTGTAGACTCATCTCCCACTCCTCATATTCCCCCTACTATTTTCTCAATGATAACAAACTAGTCATCAGTTAAAATGAGAATTTCTGAGTTTATGTCTTAAATCCAAGCCTTTCTAGTATGCTGTCACTTCCACACAAATACAAGTATCTTCTGAGATAATTCCATTTTTACTTCAAGGGCAGAATCTCTGTCTCAATACATAAACCCTCTCCTTTTCCTGTATTTCTCATTCCGAAAATAAAACCATTATCTACCCACTGCATATATCAAAATGAACTAGATGCAATATATATTAATGTGAATTTCAAGCAGCAAGTTAACTTCCAACTTTTTAGTAGAGGCCTTACTGTCCATTGAACAGTATTATGAGAAATTCTGAAGCATATTACAATGATTTTATCATTAAAATATTGAAAACTATATATATACATATATATGAATGCAGATGTATGTACATTATTTGTGTATGCGTAAGTGCACATTTGGGTCTGTATGTGTGCTTTTATGTGTGCATAAGTGTTTGCCTGTGCATTCATGTATGAGTGTGTGCCCATGTGCGTTTATAGGCAAGAGGTCTCATTTGTATAATTTTCAAAATTTTTAAAATTCATATCTTTCTCCATGACATCCCCCAATGTCTCTTATGGTCATCAAGTTGAAAGACACTAACCACTCTATAAGAATTAAACCTTTCTAATTATTTTCTTTAGGTCTTCATTGTGCCTTGTCTGAAACACATAAGTTCCTGCCAAAGAAATTTTTACACTCACATTGAACTAAAGAGATATTTCTAAAATACAGAAATACTTTGAATGACTCTCTTAATTAGAGTCTGTCAAAAATAGGTACCATCAAATATCTTAGAATAATGTTTACAGTTATTTATGGTCTGGTGATCTGTTCCCACACTCTTCTTGTGAGTGTAAAATATTGTTTTCAAATCAGTTTCTTTATTGATTTATAGTTTTTGTCATGTTTTCCCATGGAAATTTCCATGTATTGTAGCCTCTGTACACCACCAACACATCACCATCTGTTCAATTTGTTGTTTTCTTCTAAGCAACTACTGGATCCTCCCTTGATAGTATATTTGCTAATAATAACTATTAAAATTGTTTGGTTACATGTCTAACTCTGACAACTTATTCTAATTTAAAAAATTGAATCTTAATATCAAGACACCAAGACACATGGGAAAGAGAGGAAAAGAGAGAGGGAGGGAGAAAGAGGGAGGGAGGGAGGGAGAAAGAGAGAGAGAGAGAGAGAGAGAGAGAGACCAAAACATATTTTCAACTTCAGATTCCTAGGTTCTTAGGACATTTGCTTGCTAATGTTTTGTTTTGTTTATTTTAACTTGTATGTTTAGTAGATTTCTCATAGATTTAAATTCATGAATTAATATATATCTTTTTTCAAGAATTTAATTGAGATTAAAAAGATTGAATTCTAAATATAATGCAAAGCTGTTAGAGCATTCACTTTTTTTTTT
>NW_008329362.1:571563-634942 GCF_000622305.1 Nannospalax galili
CCTGCATGTAGGTAAGTGTACCCATGTCGTCCAATGCCCACGGAGGACAGAAGAGGCTGTCAGATCCCCCCGAACTGAAGTTATGGACAGTTGTTAGCTTCCATGTGGGTGTTGGGATTCGAACCCGGGTCTTCTGCAAGAACAGTGTTCTTATCCTCTGAGGCATTTCTCCAGCCCCGGAACTCACTATTTAGACCAGGCTGGCCTTGATCTCACAGAGATCCTGCTGATTTGCCTCCTGAGTGATGGGATTGAAGGTATGGATCACTATGCCCAACTCTAAAAGCATTTTTCTTTAAAAAGTTTACTAAATTATCTGATTCATAAGTCAACTGTGATTTACTTAAAGATGTATACAATGTAAAACACTGTACTGTACTAAAGAAAAATTTTGTTTACTTTTTTATTGGTCTATAGTCTTGATTTTTAATTCCACATTGTGTGTTTGCTTTCTTTTAATGATTCACAATGAATATAATGAAATTTACTTCAATTTATTTTATTTGCTTGGCTACTGAGAAAGGTATAATAATGTTGTAATAATTTTTAACCTACTTAGAACAGAGTTGTTTTGTGAATTTTGTAATTACCTTTATTTATATATTACAAATATAATTCACAACAATGCAAATATTGACTTTGTTTTTTAAATGCTCACCATCTCTAATCACCCATACCTTTATTATCTTTTCATAAGTTTAGTGCCAAATTGTTAAAACATTGTATGTGCTTATATGTTATAAACATTAATGCTTATATATCGTAAGGCCTGGACTTGGGGGTATCAGCCCATTATCCCAGCATTTAAGGTGCAGAAGTGGAAGGATCAGAAGCTCAAGGCCAGTCTGGGAGTTATAATGAGACCCTGCATCAAAAAAACAAGTTGCTGTGCAGCTAAAGAGTACATGCTTGTTCACATACACAAGGGCTGAGGTCAGTTATTGGCACCATAGGGGGAAAAATGAGATATATACCCACAAAACAGTATCCCCACTTTCAGTATTGACTATAACAGGATCTAATAAACTAATTTAAAGCACATTTTTAGAAACCTTATAGCATCTTTAAAAACTTAGAAATCTTCTTAAATTAATAAAATATGTTCATCAGATTTATTAGACATCTACATCATATGTATTTCCCCTTTTATAAAATATCTAATGTTATAGACTCTATAGTAAGAAAACAAAATCCAATAAGTTAATTTTTTTTTTTTTTTTTGGCCTTTTTGAGACAAGGTCTCTCTGTAGCCCCAGCTATCCTGGAACTCACTAAGTAGATCAGACTGGCCTTGAACTCACAGAGATCCACCTGCTTCTGCCTCCAGAGTGCTGGGATTAAAGGCATGTGCCACCACGCCCGGCTCCAATAAGTTAACTTTATATAAATCTAACTACTAGTTTCAAGGTAACATTACTTAATTTTTTAAATTACTTAATTTTTAATATTTTCTTGATTTATTTATATTGTATGCATATGAGTGTTTTAACCGCATGTATGTGAATGCACCTGTGTCATACAATGCTCATGGAGGACAGAAGAGGGCATAGATCCCCCTGGAACTGGAGTTATAGGTGGTTGCTAGCCACCATGCAGGTGTTGAGAATTGAACCTGGGTCCTCTTCAAGAGCAGTCAGTGCTGTTAACCACTGAGCCACCTCTCCAAATCCCCTGACATTACTTAATATTTTATGGTCAATTATATACCGAGTAGATATCTTTAAAACCAATGCCTAATTAAAGTTCATTATATGTATGATTTTCAAGTTTGATATTATACATAATTTTCATAAGTGGAAAATGAATTCGAAGTAATAACAATTAGAAAACAGTAGATATCATAAATTCTGATTTATATAATGTATTGGATACATTAGTTGAGTCTAAAATAAATTTTCAAATATAGACAAAACTCAAAGAATAAATCTAAGAACACACAGAAAATTAACAAATAAGGAATACTTTAACCACCATTATGATAATTTAAAAAAGTTTTCTTTTTAGATAGCAGGTGTATTATTTTTGTTTCTTCTTTATGAGAGAAACTCTAAAACTGACTAGATTCTAGTGGATGAACTTGCACTGAGGGACCTCTGGATACACAAACTTGACTTGGTAGGCCTTAGGATATGTGACAGAATTCATGAAATCTGGATAAGGGAGGGGGTGTAGAGATGATTAAAATGTTCTATATGAAGTGCACAGAAATTCAATAAAAATATACACTGAGGAGCTGGAGAGATGGTTCCATGTTCAAGAGCCCTGGCTGCTCTTGCAGAGGACCCGGATTTGGTTACCAGCACCCACATGGCAGCTAAAAACTGTTCATAACTCCAGTTGCAAGGGATCTAACTCTCTCTTCTGACCTCCCTGGGCATTGCATGACATGGGCACACTTACATACATGCAGGTTATATACTCATATGCATAAAAAAATGGATAAACTATTTTTTTTAAAATACATTAAGTCAAGGTTTTGTACCCAGGTGTCCCTTGGTACACGCTCGTCCACTGGAACCCAGTTAGCCTATCTAGAGTCACTCCCTTAAGGATCAACTCTCCCTCACTTAGCAGTAATCAGTTGTCAATAGTTCCCCAGGAGTAACCTCTATTTTACATGACTTCGATCACACAACTGTTTCTGACTTGTGCTCAGCACGATTTCTGATTTGTGGTAGCTTGTCAGATCTCATTGCTATTGTATGAACTTTTTTTAAAGATGTTAAATTTCTTTTTATTTATATGTATATGTGCATGTCTCTGGTGGGTTTGAGTATGTGAATGTACTGCCTGCAGGGGGCAGAAAGGGTAAACATTTCTTCTGGACATGAAGTTACAGGCAGTTGTGAGCCACAAGACATGGATACTGGGAATCAAATTCTGGTCCTCCTGAAGAGCAGAGTTTGTTCTTGGATGTGCTCTAACTGCCAAGACATCTCTTCAGCCACTGCAGCATAAACTTTTTAAAATATATTTTTAAGAAAATACCAAGGACAATAAATTGTTTTTATTTACATGAAATTGATTTTATTGTGTCTTATTTATGGAAAATAGGTCTGAGATATTTAGAATTTGAATTAATTTCTTGAAATACTTTATAGTATTTCATTAGTGTTCCCTGATATTCTTCCACTTGTTCCTCTGAGAAGTCAGATCCCAGAATTATTGAACCTCAAGGGCATACATTTATTTTGTTGATTTTGCATTTCTCTTTGTTATTAGTTTGATTATGTAAATATGAAGAATCTGAAATTTGAGCCTTCATATATTTTGTCACTTGAGATGATTCTGGATTAATGTCTTCATTGTATTTTTTTTACATAGTTTCCTTCTGTTCACCTCTCTCCCTCTTTTTCTCCACATACATCTTGTTTTTCTTTTGTTTTTAGTTTAAACATGTGCTATTGATTTATTTTCCATTCATTTATCTTTTCTTCTGCTGAAATTTGACTATTAAATAAATTTAGGGATTTCAGTGTGCTGTAATTAGGTTTCATGTAATATTTACATTTATTATTTTAGAAGTGTCTACTGTATTTAACCTCTGAAAACTCATATCTCATATTTTATATTATTATAACATAATAAAGAAAAGAAAATTATACTCATTTTTAAAAGCATCTTTGAAAGAGAGATGAAAGACAGAATTCTGACAGCCACTAGTCATCTAAAAAGCCACCCGAGTTAGTGGAGTCTGTAGGCTCAATTTTAAAAGAGGAAAACTGTCAGTGAAGGCTGATTTTGAGAAAATTTCATTATTTAAGCAGTCAGCTCTCAAATGGCTTTAATAGAGCAATAATAGTCTAATAGTACAACCTTGAAACTGAAGAGCAATTACTGTTGTAATGCCAAGGAGTCTTAATAGTCACTCTATCCAGTCTTAAGGGGACAGATCTTTTCATGTCAAGCACAGTTCACAGGGTTAAAAACATAAAAGAACACACCTTCTTTGTTTCCTCATACTTAGAGTCAAAGGGTACATGATTTAATCAAGCCAATTCCATCAACATAACTTTCAAGAAAATAACTTAAAATGTATCATATAATTTCTATTTCGTGAGAGATAACTGGCATTTCTACTAATGAGCAATTTTTAGCAACATGTTTTATTTTTATTTATATATATATGTACACCTGTGTATGTGCACATGCAAATAAGTGCATACAGAGTTCAAAGAGGGTGACAGATCCCTTGAAGCTGGAATTACAGACTGTTGTGAGCTGCTTACTTGGGTGCTGGGAACTGAACTCTGGTCCTGTCTAGGAACAACAGTGTTTTTAACTGCTGAATCATTTAAATAGCCCCCTAATGAGTAATGTCTGTAATTATCTTTGAGGTGCTCAAAGTTGCTTTTCTGCGGACTCTGCTAACTCCCCCCTCAACACAATTTATATTAAACAACTTATGTTAAATTTTAACTCCCTACATAAGTAAATTTGGAGATGAAGTTTTATGAGGTACCTAAAGCCAAACGATGTCACAAGGGAATTTCCTAAACCAACTATATTTTGGTCCCCAGTGAAGAAAGAGAACCATTATATAAGGACAAAGCAAGAGGGTGCATATGCAAGCCAGAAGGAGAGCCCTTTCTTAGAAAGGAATCAACTAACACTATCTATTTCAGACTCACAGTTCCAGAGCTATGAGAAAATAACTTCTTTTTGTAGTTCATGTCACAGTGATTATGGTGTTTGGTTGTGACTACCTGATTGGACTAGTTTCATTGAGTGATCAGTGTTCTAGATGTGCTAAGGCTACTGCCTCACTTAAGCCCACATTCATTGTAAAACTCAAGTATCAGTCCTCTGTTATTAACAATAAAAGGACATTGATGACTAGAGAAAAGGGTTTTGACATATTCATAGGTTTGTTTGGAATGTGATGATTCTTCTGCACCACATAATCAGTCTTTCATCCAATGAAAGGGTCAAGCTGAAAATAACTAAAAGATACAGGAAGAAAAAGAGCTAAACCTCCTGGACATAGAGACCTGAGGGTTCAGGGTTGCCCTCCGTTTGACCACATACTTCTCCATAGTCCCTGAATGCTTATGTGACATTATTGCTGTTTAAACAGACCTCCCTCCCACTGTGGAGGCAGGGGATGAGTAGGTGCAGAGTCAATGACACAGACACCGGCAAACAAACTGGGTGGTCTGCCAGTAAGCTCTCTCTTACTGCATACAAGGGAGGTCCCTTTATACCCCTTCTTGCCTCCCCATTGGTCCCTGAGTCAGAGGTGTTCTCTTCCATTGGCATGTGTCACACATCAGCAGTGTCCAGGGCTCTCAGAAGGAATCAGGTTGGGCCATAAGCCCCAAAACTGCACCTTCCTTCTCATCAACAGGAAGCAGGGCGCACCTGTGCTATTGGTCTCAGTCCTAGCCTCCTACAATCCATCCTTTTTGTTTTAAATTGGCAGTCTCGGGGGAGGCAGTGGCTAACTGTCCTCTTAGGTCTTAGGACATTTTTACGAAGCTGTGTCTATCTTAGGTCGTTCTCCCTACACAAAAGCCTTACCCGTCATTGGAGTGTGCATCTAGCCTCATGCCCATCCTGTCTTAGGTTGGCTTATTGTGGGAGAATCTTACCTGTCATTGACCATCAGCTTTGACCTAGATGTCCTTTCAAGAGCATGAGATCTGCCAGGATGGTGGGCTAACTCTTAGGAGATGGCCTTTAGCCCGAGGCATTGTTTACTTTGGTGAACCAGGCTTAGATTACTTCAGTAGGTGGGCCCCTATCGGGATTTCATAGAGCCATAAGGATCTGCAAGGTGGCTTTGTTGGCAGACTTTTGCCTATGGATGTGCTGAAAAAGACACTTGAATAAGAGGATTAATGCAATAGCTATGCAACCCAAGAGGACCCAAGTGACAAACCAGGATGGGTCAAAAAGTTTCTTTAGATTTTCCAAGATCTGTTCAAGGAATGTGGTATTTAATTTTATAACTGGGGCTCTTGTGTAATTAAGAGCAAGAAATTATCCTCACAATTGGATAGTGTAATTGGGAAATTTATTGGACCATGAGCCTTTAATGTAGTCCCTTAACTTTATTTTAGTGGTTGTGATATTGGAGACAGAGTAAGGGGTCAAACAGATATCCTTATACCTCGGGTCATAGGCAAGTAGGATCATTTCCATAACTATCTATCTCTTCTGACAGCAAGTTAATTTGTTGCTGTAGAATATGGATGGCACTATAAAGGTGTTGGTTTATTAATTCCTGAGTGTGGACGGCAGCGGCCGATTTGCTTACTACCTCATTGAGTGAGGCAGTGGTAGTCGCGGACTAGGTCAGGGATACCGCTGCTGCAGTAGCCCCTCCTATGGCCAACAGAATGGTGGCAATGATGGCAGCTGTAATACCAAAATAGTGTTTGTTTCTAGATAGGGCAACCTCGGTTCATTCCATGAATTGTACAGAGTGAAAATGGGAATCCAAAGTCACTAGGAACCATATAGGGCTGGTTCCCACATGATGATGGCCCATTTGTGTGTGGGGGGCCAACATGCTGCAAGGAGGCAAGTCCCATCTGTGCAATTTAAGGTGGTGTTAGTTGAATTAGTGAACAACAAGAAGAAAGGGGGCTGTACACAGATGGTGGTAGCATTGAAGGATGTATAATTGGCTTGTGTAAGATTTGCGTGATTGTGCCAACCAGTGGCATTGGTGCCAGAGTATGTCCCATTAGCAAAGATTTCTCCATATAGGAAAGTAATTGGATGCACATCCAGGCAGGTGGATGGGCCCCAAAGCTTCCAGGAGCCGAAAACAGGGTTGTATTGATTTAATCGAGAAGGGTTCCTAGCTGGGAGATATAAATCAGATGCATTAGTCAGCGTTTGTTTCCAAACGCCCAAGGAAGTTACATTTGACATTCAAGAAGTATTGTCCCTTGGAATAGTTTCCATTGAAATCTGCCGTAGTTGTGTTGACTAATCTGACACAAGGGCCAGGGGCAGGATCAGTGGTAAAACAGAGGACATTATGTAGATTCCATCTGCCCCCAGTCGGGGTAGCAATGTCCACTGCATCCATATATGGGAGCCCTGTCGAGGAATTGGTAGTAAAGAGAGCTGGAAAAGCAGAGGAATCCACATCGACAGGCAACAAGATTGAAGGGAGAGGCACCAGGGCCCATAGGTCCATCATCGATATGCCTCTTACCAATAGTGGACAAATCATATAAAAGAGGCATCTGTCAAGTTTTCCTGATCCATGGCTGGTCTCACGTCTTTGGATGGGACCCATATTGGTTTGGGCTGGCTCTGTGGGAAAACACAAGCATAGCTTCGCCCCTGAGTTAGGAGGGAGGCAGGTGGCTGCCAAACATGAGTTATGGGATCTCTCCAGCATACCAATGGTAGGGGGGTAGGGGCTGGCAAAGATGCCCAATGTTTATAGGCAGGGCTAAGTCCCTTTTCATCAAAGGAGAGGAAGTATCTGGAAAAGGGTTTCAATTAGTGACAGGTGGGGATCCCCTTTTGACTCAGGGGAACCTTTGGGTAATTTATTTTTTAGAGACTGGTTGGTCCTTTCAATTATTGCCTGGCTTTGTGGATTATGCAGGATTCCAAGGGTGTGTTTGATCCCCATAGCCTTCAGAAACTCCATCATTTTATGAGAGGTATATGTGGGGCTATTATCTGTTTTTACCTCCCTAGGTATTCCCATAACCATTATGGCAGCCTTAAGGGCCTTAATGGCAATGGCGTGGGGTGTCATTTTTCCTGTCAAGGCTATGGCATGAACATAGGATGAGCAAGTATCCACGATAACATGGATATATTTAAGTTTGCCCAAAATAGGACAATTGGCTATATTCATTTGCCAGAGTTCATTGGTCATGAGTCCACAGGGATTAACCCCATACTGGTTAAGCAGCCCTAAGGGGGAAAGGGAGTCACAGGTTGTGCAGCTCAGATGTTTTCTCTGTGCGATGGTAAGGTCTGGCAGAAGCCTATGTACGTTTTGTGGAGATAGGTGAAATTGTTGGTGTAGTATTCTTCTTGTTCTAGTAGAGGCAGCTCTGCAGTTAGGATTAACTTGTCAATTTTGGCATTACCAGTGGCTAGTATGCTGGGGAGATCCGAATGGGAGCCTATATGGGAAATGTACCAAGGGAAACAACTATTACTAAGTAGATCCTGTATGGCTAGGATGGTAATGGATATAGGGTCAGTTTTATCTTTTAATCTTGAGAATGGTGAAACTCTGCAGGCCTGTACCATATACTTGCTATCAGAGAAGGTGTTTATGGGCTTATCTTGAGTATGTTGAAACACTAACAAAACAGCTAAGAGTTCTCCAAGCTGAACCAAGCCTGGATTTTTTCCTTTTGATAACTAGGTCTTCCTTGTCATTTTCTTGGATGAGGGCCCCGAAATTGCTTTTATTTGCATCTGTGAAGGCCGTGGCAGCCAGGGAGACTGGGGAAGACAAAGGACATGCACGACAATTAACAGTGATCTGTAATAAGGAAAGGGCTGATAGCCTCTTATCTTTAGTATAGTGACAATCAATTTCCCCTGTAAATCCTGAGACCATGGTCTGAAAGAGGATGGAGGCTGCCCAGAGGAACTGGGACTGATCTAAAGAGAAGGGGAGTATTATCTTGTCAGGTTATCTATTGAAGATCCTCCTGGCCATGGCCCTTAATTTGATTGCCAGTGTGAAAGGCTATATCAAATTTTGAGGAGATTCTGCATAAGGACAAGTGAGTAGAATGGACCCAAAGCAATGGCCCGGTTTGATATAAAGCCCCAAGGACCCCATCTCCTGTCCATAACACAAGGGCCCAATGGGTCCTGGAGGGCTGATAATGAGATAAGGAAGCATGATACAAAAGATCTGAAACTTCATTAAGGAGTATGGAGCCTTCAGGGGTGATAATAAATTTTATCTTGAGGGGTGTTTATGGCCCTCAAACAGAGAGAAGAGGCTATGTAGGCATTCACTGGGCAATGGGAGGAACTATTTTAACCATTTGATGGTGCCACAGAGCTCTTGGAACTTGGCCAGAGAGTAGACAGGTTTAGCTACAATGCGTGGGGAAAAAGGTTGGATGGAATTTGAAATTCTATAGCCAAGAAAGGTATGTTGGGGAAGAGTCTGTACTTTGTCAGGTGCAACAGTAAGATTAGCAGACTTTAGGTGAGATATTATTTCACCAAATGCTTGTTGGAGGAGGAAAGGGGATTGCTGGGCTACAAGAATATCATCCATATAGTGGACTAGGAGAACTGAGGGTTGCAGTCCAGTAAGAATTGAGGAAACATAGTACTGACATATAGTAGGACTGTTCTTCATTCCCTGGGGGAGGACCTTCCATTGAAACCTCTAAGCTAGGGTGTGAAAATTGGGTGTCCAAACTGTGAAATCAAAACACTCCTTATCCTCGGGTGCCAGAGGGATATGAAAGAAGCAGTCCTTAATGTCCAGGACCATAATATGACAATCTAGGGGAATGGCTGCGGGGTGTGGGAGGCCTGCCTGAAGTATGCCCATTTTTTTGCATGGTGGCACTGATGGCTCTGAGATCTTGTAAAAGTCTGTATTTGCTGGACTTTTTCTTTATTACAAATATGGGTGTATTGAACCGACTACTGGAGGGCTCAGTGTGTCCCAGCTTAAGCTGCTCATCTACCAGTGATTTGAGTATAGGAAGCTTAGGTTCTATTATAGGCCACTGTTCAACCCATACATCAGCATTGGATATCCATGTGATGGGGATAGGTTTTAATTATATCGGAGGAACAGTGGCCCTTAAGGATTGGGGGTGACTGGGTGGGTGAGGGCGGCCCCCCCAACCATAGTAATCATGGTCGGTGATATCTTCAAGGAATGCTCTATCATCATTGGTTAATATGGCCCCCATGTCCTCTAAGACATCCCTGCCCCACAGCACACATGGGACATCTGCCATAATTGAGCGGAAGGTACCCTTGCCACCATCGAGGTCCTTCCATTGAAGGTTGTTGGCCCCCCACTCCAATGATCATAGGGCCAGGAATATATTTCCAATGGGGAAATCTTAGAGCCTCATTTTCAGGGATAACAGTGCTATCCACCCCAGTATCAACTACTCCTTTGACGAGGAGTCCATCTAGATATATGGTCATTAAGGGTGTGTGGTTGAAAAGTGACAGAGTTCAAAAATACCTGCCATTTGTCTTTTTGACTTGTATGATTCCCTCTTGCTTGCAGGGCTGAGGGTTGCCCCTTGGGGAGTTTAAATGTTCCTGAGGGGAAGATCGGCAACCACAGGCCCAATGGAAGCCCTCGTTGCATCTAGGGCATTTAATTTTGGGGCACCCTTTGGGACAGTCACGCCTTAGGTGGCTGGGTTTGCCACAGACCCAGCATAATCTATCAGATGGGGAAGACTGGGAGAAGGAAGTTCGGTCTGAGAGAAGAGCAGAAAGGGAAGTGTCTGGATAGGGCCCTGAGTGTGATCAAGGTCTCTAGTGGCCGTGATCCATTTATTCATGGACTCTGTGCGTACTGAGGCCACAGCATTACAGGTAAGTGGGTTTAAGCCCTCCCAGAACAGTTGTTTGAGGAGCATTTCCTGATTAGGGCCATATGGAATGCAGCGCTGTACTACCTGGGTTGCCCTAGCAAGGAAATCCGTAAAGGGTTCCGATGGGGCCTGAATAAGATTATGAAAATAAGAGGCAGGGTCTTTGGGCATGCATGACTTGAGGGCCTGGAAGGAAAGTATTGCAAGTTGCCGACTTGGGCCTGTGTGACCAGAATGGTGTAAGCTCTGTGTTCCATCAGCATGTCTAGCGGGACCAGGATGTGATTTATGGCACTGTGTCTGGATTGTTCCTTGGCCAGGTCTTGATAGGCCACTCACCAGGTGAGGAAGGTTGAGGGGTCTAGGACTGCCTTTAAGAGATGATACCAATCATAGTGAGTTTGAAGGGTCTGGCTCCATTGATTGAGGATTTGTTCAAAGTAGGGGGAATCGGGGCTCTTTTGTTTCAGGTCTTGCAAATTAAGGATAAGTCTGAGAGGAGGGTGGGGATCCAGGGCCTTTGCATACCATTGGGGCCCATATTGAAGGCAAAGGCATATTTATCTAGAGGTGGAGGGGTAGGGAGGGGAGCCATGGGGCCTGGGCGAGATCACAGGTAGGGGTACAGGGTGGATCCTTGGGAGGAGCTCGGGAGTGTTCAATTTCACTCCAAGGGTATATGGGCGGGGGAGTCTCCGAGTGAGGGGCAGAGCGGGTGGGCTGTCTAGGTGGCTTAATCGCTGCCAGGTCTTATGAGGTTGACACTCTGGTCGAGAATCCTCTTGAGCCTCTGGGACTGTAGGGTGGGATCGAATGGAAAGGCTAAACATTTTTTGGTCCTGGCAATGTTCATTAAAGGATTTGAGAATTTCTTCGGTGGATCCAGATTTGATGGAGCTAAGAATACCGAGGAGTATGGGGTATGAAGGGGGCTGGGGGAGTTTTGCCTCCTGGACCTCCAGTTTTCGAGCTAGAAAAAGGACTCTCATCCACATATCCGGGTCCCACATATTTTCAGGGGAGATCAAGGGGGCAAGGACTGAAGCCTCAAGCCCGAAGTCACCAAGGTGGGTGCATTTTATCTTGATACCCCGGAAAATAAGTAGGTCTCTTTACAATGAGAGGGAAAATTACCCATGGTGGAACGGAAAACAGACAGACTGGACGAAGGAAGCTACAGAAAGGAAGCTGGGCCGGGAGAGGAAATTTTCCAACCCACCCCTTGGGCAGAAGGGGATTTCACAGTCCCAGGTCATGGGGAACCTGTCCAAAAGTTTAAGAGGCCAGCCACTGCCCTAGGGGCTTTTAACCAGTGGTTGCATTACTGGATTAATGGGTGAAATAAAAGCAAAAGTAAAAGAAAGGAGAGGAAAGGAAGGTTGTGTTTCGGAACCAGGTGAGAGTGCTTTGTGGGGGACTTCCGTGGTTCATTAGGCCACGTCTGTATGCCCACACTGGTGTCCCTGGTCGTGGGACACCCTGTCGGGAGGGTGTCCATGGATCCATCTCCTGGACGGTCAATCCTTATGTGGAGATGCCGGGCAAACCAATTTTCAGAGTTCTGTGCCCTATAGACCGGCAAACAAGGGAAAAGGAGAGAAGGCTTTCATTCACTCACCAGACCTAGGACAAAGAACAAAGAACAGAAAGGGGCCTACTCACAGAAGAAAATAGCTGAAGGGGACCCAACGGAGAGTCAAATGGAGAGAACGGTGGGATCAATTGGAGAGGCAATCTGGGCAGCAATGAGGAAAAACAAAAAGAAAGAAAAACGCTGCATCGAAAAAAGCAATTAGAGTAAAGAGGCCCAGGACAAGGCAGAAATCCATTTAACCACATTGGGCACCAGTTGTTGCTGTTTAGACGGACCTCCCTCCCACCGTGGGGGCAGGGGATGAGTAGGCACGGAGTGAATGACACAGACACCGGGAAACAAACTGGGTGGTCTGCCAGTAAGCTCTCGTTTATTGCATACAAGGGAGCTCCCTTTATACCCCTCCTTGCCTCCCCATTGGCCCCTGAGTCCGAGGTGTTCTCTTCCATTGGTGTGTGTCACACATCGGCAGTGTCCAGGGCTCTCAGCAGGAATCAGGTTGGACCATAAGCCCCAAAACTGCGCCTTCCTGCTCATCAACAGGAAGCAGGGAGGGCTTGTGCTGTTGGTCTCGGGCCTAGCTTCCTACATGACATGGTCTCCATTCCTGCTCAACTCCTATTGTGATATAAATAGTATGACAGTAAAATTCTGTTTTGCATAACAATCATTAAGAGAAAAGTTTATCTGAATCTTCCAGGATCAACTATTTTCAAATGAAAAAAATAACTTTGTGTTCATTTGCAGCCTCCCTGATCTCCATCCATGTCTTTGTATATGGAAGGATCTTAAATATCATTTTAATTTTTCTTCTACTGGTAATTTTTCCTTTTGTCTAAGTGCCTCTGGAGTGTCTTCTCTACTTCTCTATTATTGTGCTTTGCAAAAGGTGTCTTACCTGTCATTAAAATAGCTTATATTGGTTAGTGAGTCATCTCCTTTCAACAGGCATTGTTCAAATTCTGGAGTTAGCACATACTATTTGACCTTTGAAGCCTCTGCTTGTCAAATTTGTAAAAGGAAATTAGTTGAATTTACCTACAAAGGTTTATAATGCTTCAAAAAATATATTCAATCAGAGCTAGAGAGATGGCTCAGCAGTTAAGAGCACTGGAAGCTCTTGAAGAGGATTGGGGTTCAATTCTTAGCACTCACATGGTTGTTAACAGCCTTCCCTCACTCCAGTTCCAGGGGAATTCATCACCTTCTTCTGAACTCCACAGGCATTGCAGGGCATGGGTGAACTTATACATATGCAGTTAATATACACATAAAATGAAAATAATAAAGTATTAAAATATGTTCAATAATAATTTAATGCAGTGTTCAGTAAATGTTTATCATTAGGGTATTTTTGTTTTATTTTGTCTCTCTGTGTATGTGCTAGACTCAAATCTCAGCGCTCACTGCAGGAATGATGAAAACACTGAGTTCATTTCCTTCAGCACATTCAAAATATAAAACCTACATCTCATTCTATTTGACATATCATTAATCTCATTAAAGTCATTATGACATTTGATATATTTTAAAGAACAGCTAGACCTATTTTTCAGAAAATTCCAGGATAAACTTATGTTTTGCAGAACACATGGCTAAAAACACAGATAAAATTGATTTCTTAATGAGACATTAAAGGAATTCATTTAAATGGAAAAATATTGAGTTAGACTTTCCTCTTAACTATTGAACAGAATCCATGACTGTGAACAGGCACCTGATCAATTTTACCTCTTCCTCAAGATGTTCATGAGGATATCACCCTCCCATCTCTCTCTCTGCACTTTGTGGTTATGGAAAAAAATGTGCAGCTGTTTCTTTTTATACAATATGTACCAACAAAAGGAGTGCAAAGTCAAAGCATTTAAGTGAAAAAAATTCTTATAGTAGAGGAAATAATCCACTTGGTCAGTTTAAAACTAATGACCTTTTATAAATAATAAAATTGCTAAGTTAGACTTTATTAAATAAAGGAACAAAAACTCTCGAAGACATTTCACTGATACCCATTTAATTGTTCCTTTACCCACAGACTATTTCCATGAGTTTTCTCCACTTTTCAACAAAATACAAGGGCTTCATAAATGCTATAAAATCAATTACAGTTTGTCCACTTTGGGGTTCCAATGAGGCAAAGAATTAACCTCCAACTAATTTCCAAAGTCATTTACCAACTGATGGTTCTGTACACTCGCTGCCACAGGCATGAAGAGCTTTGTAACAATTGAAATGCCTGCTTCAGGGGGCAGGAAATGCATCTTCTAGGTCATGATAGACCCATGACATATTTATTTATTTTATGTCCATAAAATTTCCTGAGGTCCAGGAAAGACACGATTTACTTTTATTACTGAATAAATCTCTAAAGTCAACAAGAAACCCCGGTCTCTCTGACATGAAATGAAAATCTTCATCACTTAGTTAAATTATTGTAAAGAACAGAATATTGCAAGAAGATTAATACATGCCCATAAGAATATTTTGTTGAGTTAGTTTTATAATGAACAGGAACTTCCTCTAGGCATTTTAACTTTTACAGATGATGAAATCTATTAAAGTAATCATTACTTAGAGTAAAAAAAATAGGTTCTGCAGTCTAATTACCTTCTAGTTGAAGCTATTAGAATACACAATATGGAAACACTGCATCTCAAGAAGCACAGAATGTAATGGATTAATTTTTTTACTCAAACACTTATGAGGCAGAGACAGGCAGATCTCTGTGATTTTGAGGTCAGTTTGGTCTGCATAGTGAGTTCTCGGCCTGGTTGGCCTACAGAAAAACCATCTCTCAAGAAAAATTATTCAAACTCTAATAATTTTACATTTTTATAGTGATAACTATATCATTGGAAAGGTTAACATGAATATAATTTTGAAAACAAATGTCTTCTATTTATATGTGTTAATTTACTGATAATAGAAGGTAATTATTTCTTTATATAAAAACATTAAACAATATAAATTGATAGGGAAAACATTGTTCAAAGATGTCAAAAACATAACATGACAAAACTCAAGTGCGTGCAGTGTTCACATGCACAAGAATATCCTCCTTTTGTACTCTATTTGACAGAAAAAGTGATGGATATTGGATATCAACCTTTCAGGAAAATAAACTAATAAACATGCAACATAAAAAAGAAACCATTATTGAGTTGGGGAAAAGGGAAGAACAAATAAAGCATGGATCAGCTGAGATTCACACAATTCTTTCTGATACCAGATGATCAAATGAGATTCAAAATATCTGTATTTTCAAAATCCTAAAACAGTAACATTTTTCCTGCTACAGTCTAACCAGGTGTATTTCTAACTCACTCTAAATAATATTTATCTCATTAATTCAAAGGACATGGATTTTTAATCATATTTTACATACAGAAGGAGCTCTCAAGACAGTCATAACATCAGATAAATATATTCAGAGGGTGGTTTATTCAAATTTGCAGCACCTATATAGGAAATGAGAAATCTGAAGACATCTCAAAACTCTACATATTCTCAAACATCTCTACTTCAAAGCATGGAATGATCCCTATTAGAATGCTGAAAAGTCAGTAAATAAAATAATGGGCTTAACTGAAGGAAATGTCTTGCAGTGACTTAGAGTGAAAACCATTTTGAATTCTGTGCCACTAAGCCAGTGCCAGCTCAGGTAGAGGTGTAAATGAGATGCTGCAAAGGGCTGCCCATTCTAAAATTAGAAGATAAGAGAACAAACTGCATCTTTTACTTTATGTCTTTACCATGCTTTATAATTTTATCCAGTGAAATAGTTTAAGTATCATTGTGTCTACTAGCATATAACAACTGCATATTATGTATTCTGTTATCCAGTATCCAAAATTTGCTGTTTACATGACATTGTCATAATCTTTAGCTTTTGGGACTATTTAATGAATAAGCATTTGTCAATGTTTTGATTCAGTGACCTCAAATAATAGAAGCTACCATCTTCCCATGGGAAGATACATTTTCTGTAACAAGGGAAATATCAAAAGAAATTTTACCTTGGGAAGAATTTTTTCCTTATGGTATCACTCTGTATCCCATATATATATATGCATGCTTGGCTTCCAACTGCATGACACCTTATAGTATTGTAGGGAACCATTGTTACAACAATCAAAACAAGTTAACCATTTATAACATAATATTTCAAAAGTATGTGCTGTCATATAAATATTATCACCTGATAAAATGATCTCTTCTTATAGCTATGTAACATATAAAGAGTCATTTCATGATTAAAGAGTACTATTAATTAAAGCTGAGTGTGGTGGTGCACATCTATAATTCCAGCATTTAGAAACAAAAGCAGAAAAAGCAAGAGGGTGAGGACAGCCTGGACTACAGAGGGAAACACTGTCTAAAGAAAAAAAAAAAAACAAACAAGGAAAGGGAGAAAATGAATGTTTAAGACTAAAATAGAGGGGGCGTGGTGGCACATGCACTTGGGAGGCAGAGGTAGGCAGATCTCTTTGAGTGCAAGACCAAGGCCAGCCTCGTCTACATACTGAGTTCCAGGAGAGCTGGGGCTACAGGGAGACCCTATCTCAAAAAGACCAAAAAAAAAAACAAAAATTTAAATTGATGATTAAAAACAGTGAGGGTGAGAGGGAGGGAGGGACAGAGGGACGTAGCTTATTCAAGAGAGTATTGCCATCAGTGAAGACTCCCTAAAGTGAAGCAGTTGGCATAAAATAGTTGCTTACTTCCACACATAGTGAATGCTAAAGACTGAGTGGCCTCATCATGAGGTATACGCATTTTCAATTTGTCAGCCGTTAAAATGATAAATTTCTTCTTCAATTAGTGTTTTGACATTAATCACAATCATAACAACCCTAGTCCTG
Organism: Nannospalax galili; assembly: GCF_000622305.1. Taxonomy (NCBI): domain Eukaryota; kingdom Metazoa; phylum Chordata; class Mammalia; order Rodentia; family Spalacidae; genus Nannospalax; species Nannospalax galili. Next base: position 588,543 of record NW_008329362.1, read on the forward strand.
CTAAATTTCAAATATTTTAAAATCAAATGTCATTTTACTCTTTAAAAGACTATGTTGTATGAATATTATTAGAAGTAGCATTTAAAATAGAAATTCAGGAGTCACTTATCCTAAAGTTGATGTTATTTGGGGATGTGTTCTTTGCAAAAATCAATGACGACTTCAGCCTAAGATGCTTTGTCATAAAAAACCTTTCCCACCAAGCCATGAAAGAAGTCGTGGTATTTGTATTTGGCTCCAATGCTCAAGGATGTGAAAACATAAACAGGTCCTAGATTCCACCATTATTTCCCCAGAAATATCAATTGCTTCATATTCATGTCTTACTGCTCCTATAGAGGAACAGTTTGGCTCCCAGCACCTACCCACACCTGGTGGCTGGCTGCCAACTGCCTGTGACTCCAGCTCCATGACTCCAGGTGCTCTAATCCAGACTGTGCAGGTGCCTGTGCCTACGTGTTCATACTCATCCACATAACCAGAAAATAAAAGTAATTCCTAAAAGATATTTTTCTAAAGGGAAAAAATTTAAAACGAATTTATTTTTCCTCTTGTTTGTTCCTCAAATGCGTCATATTAGTTCATCCACTTCAGTTTTTTTTAGCTAATAAATTTTTAAATTCTTATCTTTTATTTTTTTAAGAATATTTTATTTATTGTTTTTATTTTATGTATATGTGTATATTGCCTGCATGTAGGTAAGTGCACCCATGCTGTGCAAAGCCCACGGAGGACAGAAGAAGCTGTCGGATCCCCTGGAACTGGAGTTACAGACGGTTGTTAGCTGCCATGTGGGTGCTGGGATTCGATTCCGGGTTTTCTGCAAGAACAACAAGTGTTCTTAACTGCTGAGCCATTTCTCCAGCCCCCCCCCCCCCAATTCTTACCTTTTATTATATGTTGGAATGGTGAATATTTTAGCTATCTATGTGTGCATGTGAATGTACACATGGATCAATAATTCCCTAGGCCCAAAATGAACTGTCAGATGTGAAGGAGAACTGGCTGTGACATCTATTACCCTCTACTTATCTAACTGGCTCAGCAGGTATCCCCTTCCTCTGTCTGAGCCCGAGACTGCAGGCTAGGTTGATGAGAAGGACCACTTACAATAGAGGAACATCGGTCTTCTGTCAAGGGTATGTGTGTTGATCTCCCCTGTTGGACCTCCAAACAAGTTCTCAAGGTCCAAAATGAATGAATTCCTTTCCTTGAACATATTATGTTGTTATTATCTAGTATATATGCCATAATATCAAAAATCATCAAATATTTGTCCACAGAATAAATTAATTGATTTAAGACAGGATTTTTTTAAATTTCTGGAGTCATCGTTAGTTAGGTTGCACATAGCAGCCTCCCTTTGGAGTTTGTATGTACTTGCTTGAAGTACGACAAACTTCAACATTGTCCACACTAGCTACATGGCTGGTTTATTTGGTTTTTTTTTTTTTTTTTTTAATTTTCATTGAGATTTTGTAATTTGCAATGGTGGCATCAATCACAGGATCCATGGAACTCATTTAAACAAGGCTCAGAGGGGAGAAGAGATATGGGTTCATTTGTAATTTTGCTCCATGTTTAAAACCACACTTCCAGTAGTATGACAGCAGACTCAAGCATGCAATCTACATTGTATACACAGACATTGAAGTTGCATTCACAGACATTGTATGACCAGTCCTGTTTATTATCTATGGTGTCAATGTCAAAGTATATAAACAACTCCAAATAAAAAATTCAAATTTAATAAATTTCCTTTGTATCTACGGATTTTTAAATTGTCTTTGAGCATGGCTCAGGTACTGAACTCATTAATTGAGCCTGATATTACAATAATAATTAATATTTATAAAAGAATTATTAAACATAATAAATAGAAAAATATTTTACTGGAATACATGAAATTGTTCATATTTAAGTATATGTTTAAACTCCAATTGGAAAAATTCCTGTTGTGTTCATTTTTATTTTTATTAATTCTTTGAGAACTTCTTACAATGTATTTTAATGTATTATCTTCTCCCTCACCTCCTCCAGCATTCACCATTATCTCCCTACTCACCCAACTTTATGTTCTTTTAATTCTTGCCATTGAGCCTAATTTGTCTTACCCAGATACACTGAGAGTGTGGAATCTGTCATGGTGAATGGTCATCTTACCAATGATTATGCCTTTAAAAAACTGATTTTTCTTCCCCCAGCACCTACCAAACACCAATAGCTCCACAGCTAAGGATGGCATTTCATGCCTGCCTTCTCCACTCATATGTAGCATGCTACAAAGATGAAAGCATTACATACTTGGACTCCAAAAACTTATAACCTATTCCAAATAAATAAATTAAATATACTTTTTTATGTAATATGATTGTTTAAATTAACTGTATAAAATAAAATAAGGAAGACATTCTGGCTAGTACCAGGACTTCTTAAATTCAGGAATTTCCTGATATTTCATAGGAGCTTTCCAAAACTAGCAAGTGTCTTATTGTTTTCTCTGAAACAAACCCTGATCTGTTTCAAGTAATATTTCTGGTAAGCTCATTTGTGGAATCTATATCTGAAGAGATATTTTAAGTTCACTTTATTATTTCAAATATATGTACATATGTGTTTATACAATAATTTTGTGATTTTTTTTATTTATACAGAAGGCTATCTAGTTAGTAGAAATGTACCTTGAATTTTTATTATGATTTTTTTTCTGGGCTACTGATGTATGGTCTGATACCTCCTTGTGGTGCTAAGCACTGACAGTAACGCATGGCTCCCTGACCATAAAGTGAAGCAATTCGTATTCTGTAAAATACCTTGTTCCTAAGCCAAGGTGTTCAATATGTCAAATTCGACTTAGTGTTTTCCACTTACAATGAGGTTTTTATATGTAAATGCATCATAACTAGAGAAGTATCTGCACATTCTATAAATCCTACAGGAAGAACATGTGATGAAAATCTAAAGTACAGTTTTCACATGGAGCCCACACTCAAATTATCAGCTGTGTGGTCACCACCAGCGGCAGCCACTCCTCCATTCTCATGGGTGCCGCTCCTTCATTCTCATGGGTGCCGAGGCTCCTTCTCCACTCACCCTGGGCTGAGGCCGCTCTTCTGCCTGCCCTGGGCTGCCTCCTGTCATCACTGCTACTGCCCAGTCCAGGACACTGGGGCTGGTGAGGAGACTGTGTCAGCAGAGCCCCATTCAGACACAGGAGACCAGGTTCAGTGACAGGTCTGCTTTATTGCAGGAAGGCACAAGCTTATATAGGGATAGTGGTCCAATCACAGCACAGCAAGTAGGATACCTCATTAGCATAACAGGTTTAGCGTCCTATCACAGGATAGCAAGTAGGATACCTTATTAGCATAATGGACTTAGCATCCTATTAGCATAACAGACTTAACATCCTATCACAGAATAGTGGGTAGGATCCCTCATTAGCATACTGGGTTTCAGATTACAGAGCCTGAATTCTTGGAAACCACTGTTGCACTATCACGGTAGGCTCAAGCCTGTCTCCCACACAGCTGAACAAGTGCCTCCGATATCTTCCACATCTCACAACTTCCTGTGTTGGTACAGTTGCTGTCATCTCCTTTGCCTGCCTTGACTCTTAGCTCCCTAAGGAAGCACTTTGCTGTTATTGTGCCATTGAACTAGCTCTTGTCACAGTTGCCAATATTTCCTTGTCCTCTGCTCATTTGAAGAGCAGGCATACTGAGCATTCGTTCCTGCACTTGATGTGCTGCCATTTCTTGTATTTAATGCCATAACATTTTTCTGTCTGCTGCTTTACTCTTTGATCATTGTCCCCTTAGCTAGTTGTTTGTTTTCTGACCTACTATTTAATATTTTGCACTGTCTGGTCTGCAATTTGATCTTTCTGATCTCTATATTTTTTCCTACCTGGATTATTTAATTTAGTTTCCACAGATTTATAAACTATCTTCTGTGTATAAATTTAATGACTCGGAAACCAGTATTTCTTACCGATCTCTGTGCTTACATATAAAGCTGCTGTCGAATGTTTTCTCCCTAATAACCCAAAGGGGGAAAGGAGTACAGCATTTTGTAAGCAAAAATGTCACTTATTCTTCTATATCTCAAAAGCTATCTCCATGTTTGAGAAGATGAACACCTCTCAGGAATTTCATGTCAGACAGTTAAAAAGTCCCTAAGTCTTTTAATTGCCTAGCCTTCATCAGTCCTGTGTACTATTCTCTTAACATGTCTCCCCTTTCAACATTTTGTCATTATTAATTTTTGCTTCAATTTGACTCTTACAATCTCTTCTTTCTCACCCTTATCTAATTCCAATCTATTCTTCACTTAGTATAAAATCAACAAAGGAATTTTCAACAGAAACAAAGACCTAAAATCTATTCGTCCCCGAAGAGGCCTTTCAAAGCATTCTGAAAACAGCACTGGGGATGCTGGGAGAATTCTAAATACCTTAGTACTACCTCCAAGGCCTCAAAATACTGGTTTCTTCCTAGCACTCTAATTGTATAGTGTTCCACTCTCCATTTTCTCATTATAGTCTTGTCACACTGTTGTTCTTCCAATTAATTAAAAAAGCCTCTTCTTTCCCAGTTCAAGTTGTCTGCATGTGTTGCTCCTTTTACCCAAAGCTATTTTCCTCCTTGTGTCACAGGCTTAATTTTTCTTAACTTAGGTCTCAGAAATTCTTTCCCTGACCATTCTACTGACCCCTGCTTCACTTCCCCCTTCCATTTCACTTCTTGTTATTTTAGAAATTACTAATAGCACACTAATTTGTATTTTACCCCAATCTTTCTTTTTTCTCCTATGTCCACAATTAGCAAAAAATATATATATTGATAGGCAATTTCCTTATTGTCCCTAACAGATTCCTCATGTAGTTCTTTGAAAAAGAAACCCAAACTTGTAAAAGGATAAATAAGTCAATATGAAGTACTAAATAAGCATGTGTAAATTTTATGGCAATTCAACTAAAATTCCTAGAATGTTACCACCATGAAGAAAAGAAAAAAATACATTTAGTAAGGAAAAAATACAGTGAAAATCCTTTTCTATTGTCTAATAGTATGCTGTCAAAATATTATTGATAGATAAAATTTTCTACTATAGAAACAATATAATGCATCAAGTATGATATCTCACAGTTTTATAAAATGTCAGATGTCAAAAAATGTTTTGTCTCTTGGAAATAAATACAGGTTTTTCAACAGTTTTCTCAGTTCCTCAAATATTTTCTTGTTAAATGTAACCAATATGAAACACCTTGCTAACCAAGATCATTTTGTAATAATTTGACAATAATTGATATTATCTGAATAACTGGTTTGATGTATATACATACACCAATAATATGAATGCACAGGTGTACACTCAAAAGTCATATTATGACATTTCCATTTGTCGTGGGCTGCATGTTTAAGGTTGGTTCTCGTTAGACTTCATTGCTTAGTGAGATCATAGACATTTTAGGTTGTGATGCTTCATCTCTTAGGATTTATCCTTGTGATTGAGAGACTCATTGATGTGTACACACACACACACACACACACACACACACACATAAGCATAAGGCCATAAAACCAGTAAATTTGGTTACATCTATATAGTTATGATGATAAGGCTAACACTCCATTCTATCTCTGTCTCTGCAATTATTCGCAACCGGTATTGCAAATTACATTCAAGTGTAAGAAGAGTATAAAAAGGCAGCAATAAAATTATACTTTTCTAGTCCGGGTGTGGTGGCACATGCCTTTAGTCCCAGCACTTTGGAGGCAGAGACAGGTGGATCTCTGTGAGTTCAAGGCCAGCCTGGTCTGCGCATAGTGAGTTCCAGGACAGCTGGGGCTACAGGGAGACCCTGTTTCAAAAAGACTATATATATATGCTTTTCTATGTCACGTCTGTGTTCAAAGATCAAATGTCTATCTTACATTGTCAAGTGTAACTAAGAGTTACAATTGAAGTGAACCCTAAAATAAATACAGCCTGATGATGTAAGCTTTATAAATCACCACCTAATTACCTGGAGTATTACACCTGCTTGCATTCACTGAGCGCTTCAGTATTCAGACCACTTCTCCCTCAATGATCAATGCAAAACTGCTGAAAGAGAAGGCTGTTATGCCTGAAAGAAGGTAAGCATAAGTGTGCCACATTCACTTTAGCAAAGTACAAGGAAGACTAAAGCTAACATACTGGGAAAATTTAATAGATACAAAAATATTAAGATAGATTCTTATTTCACATATATGAAAATTAGTTCCAGATGAATGTTAGACCTAAGCATTATAGCTAAAAATTCTATAACATTTAAAATAAAGCAGAGGGACAATCAAGACTTTGGACATGGCATAATATGCTTAAATGTCATACCAAGAATATAACCATCAGGTGAAAACAGTGGATAATTTGGGTCTCAAAAAAATTTTTTTTAGCTTTTTGAGACAGAGTCTCCCTGTATCCCCAGTTGTCCTGGAACTTACTATGTAGACCAGACTGGCCTTGAACACACAGAGATCCACCTGATCCACCTGCCTTTGCCTCCTGAGTGCTGTTATGCTCTACTGGGGACTCAGTTAGTAAAGGGCTTTCTGTGCAAGCATGAACCTTGAGTAATCTCCTATAAACTACATAAAAATGAGAGGCATCGTGGCATACACTTGTGATCCCAGGGTTAGGAAGATGGATAAAGGCAGGATCCCTCCCTAAGCCTCATTGCATTATCAGCCTGTTCTACTCTGTGAGCTCCCTGGGTCAGTCAACCAATTACAAAACAAGGTACTTAGCACCTAAAGAATGATATCAGAAGTTGAGATATACCCTCTATATATACACACGTACACACATGCACCCATCCATTCACTCACCTCTCCATGCATACACACATATAAATGTCATGCTTCAGAGAATATAATGAAGAAACAGAATGGAATCTCCCAAGAATGGGGTAAATATGTGCAAATATTTCTAATGTGTTATAGAAAATATAAATAAAAATTATAAATAAAATATAACCTTATCAAAATAGAGACATAAGCCAAAAATATGACAAGAAATATTTCCAGGCCATACATACAATTACTAATAAGCACATAATGAAATAGTCCACATTGCACAAAATGAATAACATTAATTAAGGCTATATCAAGAACCAACCTAGAAAGCATGATGCTAAGTAAACCAGTCACAAAGACTACATATCATGCAACCTCATTCATATCTAAATAACCATAATATAGGTATCTATAGAGGCCAAAAGTGGATCGATAGCAATAGGAAAGCAGAAACATAGTGATTCCACACTAGAGAGACTTGGGACTCTGAGCCATGCCATTTTGACTTATAGTCCAGAAATACACATTGCTCACTCAGTAATACTCTTTCTTTGTACTTTCCTTCACAGAGGTTTGCTACACATCTCAGTGTGCTATTATTACTGGTCTCTCAACCTATATTCCATTAGAAGAAAAATCTTTAAAAAATAATTCTTTAAAATTTTCCAGGTAAATAAAAGTTAGGAAAATTTGTTTCCAACAGACCAAGTCTCCAAAAAGGAAAAAAAAAATGCGAGAAGAAATTGTACATAGAGGAACTGGAGAAATTGCTCAGTGGTTAAGAACATTGGATTACTCTCGCAGAGGACCTGGGGATCGGTTCCCAGTACCTGCATGTTGGCTAACAACCATTCATAACTTCAGCTTCAGTTATTCCAACACCCTTTTCTGAAATCCACAGGCAGCTTGTACTTGTGAACTTGTGACGTTGGTGGCATTGAGCACAGGGCCTGTGCCAGCTCAATTAAACAAGGACCCATAGGGGAGGAGAGAAATGGGTACTGGGCATCACCAGACTGAGAACTATTGGAGACTGATTGCTGGTGGATGAGGGAGAGTATGCCTTACATACGATCTCTATATGGGTTGACTAGATGCCAGTGGATCAATTTACACTGAAGGACATATGGGTACAAATGTTGACTGGATAGGACTTAACATGTATGGAGGAATGCATGAGGTCCAGTAGGGGATGGGGAGGCATGGATGGGGCAGAGTTCTAAATTTGATTAAGAACTGTTGTATGAAATTACAAAAGCTCAATAAAAAAAAGCAAAATAAAATAACTGATTCAAAACTGTGATTTTTAGACCACTTAAAAAGGATTTGATACAAAAATGAACTGTTGTGGTTTTTATTTGCAACATATCAGTTTTATGCATAACAAAAGTAAAATTTACATATTCAAAATGAAGTCTTCAAAGAGAATTATATTACGTTGCTCATTTAGCCCAAATTATCTATGTAGTTTACAAAAGTATAAGTTGTATCAATATAGGTTCTGAAGTAAATACACTTGAGATTTCTTTATTCAGATCTACCTCCCAAAAAATTCTTAATTCTAAAGGTGGACATTGTGATGATAAAACCACAATGATAGATAATACAAGAAGAATAAATTTTCCTCCAATTTAACATCTTCAATGGCAAGCTCAGTAAATCTGATTTTTCATTATTACCGAGTCACAATTTGAAACAGCCAAATTTTGTTAGTTATTTCCTCATTGGCATCACTGTATAGAATTCCAAAACCCAAATTATGCACATAGTAATAAACACTGTATATTATTCAATTGTATAAGAGTTGCACTTAAAATTCACTTCAAAAAAATTTTTTTAAACCCCTAGGGCATTATTCTGAGCATTGGAAGGCAAAAAATCATCTCAGACAAAAGTAATTATTTTCTTAATAAACCAAGACTATAACAGTGCACTGTTTCTTTACAGGACTAGATCTCATTTTCCAGAATTATTTAAAAGATAAAAAGCTGGAAATTTGAGAATCTAGAAGCTGTGTCTGATTACTGCAAAAACAAAGGGAAAACATATAAATGCTTGTAGTGAACAATTTTTAGATCAACATTGAAAACACATAGCTTTAAATAAAGTTGACCACTTACAATATATACTATTAGGTAAAATATGCTTACTCTATGGAATACTCTCGAGACAAAATAAAATAATCATTGCTTAAACAAAAACATGCAGGCATTCAAAACATACAGCAAGGATCTTGAGAGATGGCTTGATGGCTCACTTATTGCTGTTAGCGAAGATGGGTTCGATTCTCACCACCCATATCAAGTGGCTCAAAACCTTCTATTACTCTTTTACCAAAGGATCTGACATTCTCTGTTCTCTGTGAGCACTTACATGAACTTCACATAAAATCACACAGGCATACAGACATAATCATAAATAAAATTATAAGTAACTCTTTAAAAACCTATAAATAAATCTTTAAAATCTTTAAAAACCTACAGCTTCCTCTGCAGTCATATAGAAATGGCTTTCTCTCTCTCTTCACACCCCCTACAGAGATGTATGCATGAAATATAGACACTCTATATGTTATTCATTTTATATTTATCAATCATGTAAATATATTTTGCTAAACACGTTTTGCATCCATTTCAAAATCACTAGTGGTACAGTTAAAACCATGTTGTCTTTTTAAGCAGTTTTTTTATATTAATTATATTCCTATGTGTGCCTTTTTATGTTTACACCATGTGTGTGCAGGTACCCACAGAGACCAGAAGTGGGCATCGGATTCAACTTGGGCTAGAGTTACAGGTGGTGATGGTCTGCCTGATGGTGCTACAAACTGTAATCAGGTCCTCTTGGAAGAGCAGCAAGCACTCTCTACCACTGAGCCACCTCTCCAGTTAAATTATAATAGTCCTATGGATGTATGATGTATTGTTTATACAAGTGTTTGTTTATGTATGACTCATATCATTTTTATTAAAAATCTGCATGCATGCTGTACACATTTTGTCAATGAATCTAATGAACACAGCCACTACCTCCAAAGTTTCTGTCACTTTTGTAAAAGGACTGATTCTCATGCAAATCTGAGAACACAGTGAACCTAAAAATTTATACTTAATACACTTTTAAATACATAGCAAATAAAATGTTAACTATTAGCACTATATTGTGAAGTAGATCTCCAGAACTTAATCCTTTGTAGCTTAAACCGTATACTAATTAATAAGAATGATGTTTCTGCATATCAATTTCTAGGACCACTCTATTCTCAAGTTCTATGGCTAGATTAGTTTTAATGTCAAACAACTAGAATTATATAGTATTTCTCATTTGCAGACTGGCTCACTACCTTTAACATAACATCTGTCTTCCAGGTTCCTTATCACGAATAGTAAGATCTATATCCACATTTTTGTGCTGCCTGGTAATTTATTCAGAGTATTTGCATGCTTGGCATACACTCTACCACTGAGTCACATACTCTGGAATTCATTTCTTTTTAAGACTGAGTTATATCTTATTGTTTATCTTTTCCTTGATAGACAGTTGGGTTGTTTCTATACTTGGCTATTATAAATAATTGTGCAAATAACATGGAGGTATTTTACATACTTTAAATATCCTGACTGCTTTTTCATTGGGTGCACATTCAGGAGGATCACGTGTTAGTTCTATTTTTAAATTTTAGAATAGTCTCTGAACCCTTTTCAAAGAGGGATTCACTATACATTACCACAACAGTTAACAAAATCTGTAATTTTTCCACATACTCAATGATATTTGTTGTTTTTATAACACATTATACAACCAAAAACCTAAGCAAATAAAACAGGATAGCCAAAAAGGGAGTGGAGGGCAGGAAGCAATGGTATGCTTTTTTTTTTTTTTCATCTCAGCATAGAGAATCTTATGGGTAAATACAAAACATTGTATTGATATTGTGACTTCATCTACAAGCAATAGCACATATTCAGCTAATGCTTCAATAAGAAAATTTCAAATTTTTGCCTTAGTTTTAATACAATCATATGGCTGAAGATAATTTTGAGTTGGAGCAATAAAGATAAATACTACAAAACAAACCTGTAGATACATGAGATGAGGTATTAGTATGTGTTCATATGTGCATATGTTTGTGCATACATATGAAACCAGGTAGAACAAAAAAGGATCTTGAGGAAAAAGGCATCAAGATCTGAGTATTATTAAACTGATCAAATATGGCCAAGAGACAACGAAAATTTCCTTTCTTTCTTCCGAAGCTTTTGAAAACCTTTTGTTCTTTTATTTTTCAGAAATTATTAACTCATAATTACCTGTGAAGTAACCGTACTTTACTGAGTGATAATATTCCCCGTGACTGTAACAGCCCATGAATCTTAGTGAAGCTGTAATAATCTTTGCACTTTCTATTTTAAATCAAATTCTGTCAGCTCACCCAGACTTCATCTTTTTTTGTTTGATTGAAACATGCAATTTTTCTGAATCATATCAGCTTCTGGGTCATGATTGCCTGATGTATAAAATGTACAATAACCTTGGAGTAAAAATAGATAAAATTAAAAATGCTTTCAACTGTCTTTTATTATGCTGAGAAACCAGTGACCTAGTTGAGATGTAAAGTGACTTCTTTTTGGAAGGTGTCAGAAATTGTTAAAGGCACTCAATGAAAATTACTAAATAAAGAAAATAACTTGAAAGTAAAAGTAGACTGACTTCACAACTATAGAACTATCATTACTGTTTATAAAAACTGCTAAATCTATGAACTAGCATGTCAATAGCATACAGCACTTGGGTGACTCTCAAATGTTATAAAGTGCTTTTAGTATTGTCAAGTTCTGGCTTATGAAAAATTCATATTCCTAAAATGTTAATTGAATTTGTTGAGTTTTATCAATGCAAGAGGCACGAAGATCAATGAGTTCACTAGAAAACAAAGAAACTACCATTGAAATCAATGTCCTTTTAGTTTTATAAAATAAAATTAGAATAAAAAGAATTGAAAGTCTAAGAATTTGAAAAGAAAATATTGTACATACACATCTTCAATCAATACGTGCTATTGAAAAATTAATACAAAATTTTCCAAAAATATTTTAGGTGTAAATGGTATCCACAACAGTCGAATTCCTTTCAAATTAGACATTTTCAGTTAAAACATCAAACATGTCAGCACTCAAGAAATGGAAAACAAATATATCACATTCATGATCCCATAAATGCATGAAAATTACAAATGTGTTTAGAAGAACAAATTACTGATAATACCACTTGTCCTAAAATCTTAGTCTTAGAATTAGTGAACACACTGCCTATGATTTGATATGGCCTAAAAAATTAATTTTCTTCCAACTGAAAAACAGGAAAATCCTTGGAGTTATGAGGTTGTATGAATCCTTGCTTCCCATCTGCCCCAAACTCAGAGAGAGTCATTCTTGTTTATTGTTCTTCTTATTTAATTAAAATAGTACAAATTTATTTATTGTAAATCCTTTTCACATTGTATCTGCAGTTATATTTTTGCACATTTCCTCCATTTTTTTGTAAGATCTATGAAGTTTAGGACCAATTGTTACTGTTATTTCTTTTTAAAAATATTTTATTATTTTTATTTTATGTGTATGAGTGTATTGCCTGCATGTATGTGAGTGCACCCGTTTCATGTGATGCCGCTGAGGTCAGAAGAGGGCTTCTGATTCCCCTGGAACTGGGGTTAAGGATGGTTTGTAGCCGCCATGTGGGTGCTGGAAATCATACCCAGGTCCTCTGCAAGAGTAGTCAGTGCTCTTAACCGTTGAGCCATCTCTCCACCCCCTATTGTTATTTCTTTTAGAATGTCTCTATCTATGTAATGCCTACTATAGAGTAGGCACCAAGGGCTGGGGAGATGGCTCTGAGGTTAAGAACACTGGTTACTCTTGCAGAGGCCCCAGGTTCAGTTTCCAGCACCCCCATGATGGCTAAGAAATGTCCATAACTCCAGTTCCAGGGGATCCGATGCCCTCTTCTAACCTCCGGAAGCATTGAACAACACAGGTGCACTTACATACATGCAGACACTTTACTCATACATTTAAAATAAAAGTAATAAATAAAATAAAGCAGGCATGGATACAATGCATGATACAATAAATATTGAATGAAAATTTACTGCTTTTTAGGATAAAACCAGCATGATCTCACTGTCTATACAATTATGGGTTTTCCGTGACTGTATCCTACTTTTACAACCCAAATCAGGACAGTATGCATGAGGAGGTGAACTCTCCATATATTTGTTTGCTGTCACTACTTTCTATATAATACTTCTTTTTACTTCTTTTCCTTGATAAGTTGGTCCATATTAAGGATCTAAGAGCAAAAAGGTAATTTGATTCAAGTGTCACCCAAAAGTGTCATAAGTCCTTCATTTGTGACACAAGTTTCATATAATCCCTATTTAAGTTGTCAACACATACTTTCACTATGACAGCATTCCTATCGAAAAAGTTGAAACGTCGCGCCTCAGAAGAGTCAAAATCAATATAAGCATAATCAAATCCACATATGCATGAATATTCAGCACTAAATAATAAACGTGCCATCTGTGACAAGATGTAACAAATTGGAGAGTGTTGTATCAATAGAAATAAGCCAGGAACCAAGACAGAAATACTTCATATTTGCACTTATCTGGGGAATCTAAAACAATTAATTCATAGGAGCAAAGAGGATGCACATTATGAGTCATTGTGGTTCAGGAAGGAGAAAGCTGTTTAAAGAATGCAAAATTGAAAGACAGGATCATGAATGTCATGAACTCTAATGTACATTGTGGACAGTGTTGCTAATATTGCTTCTTATGTTTTCTTTTTGCTGAAGGAGTAGCCTTTGTGTGTTCTCGGGATCATGAATATTCATGATTTTAACACTTAAACATGTTAATGTTAACACAAACATTAGAAGAGCTGAAAATTTCAATTGCTCTCAAGAACATTACTGTGAAAATTATTGGACTATTGCCAGTGACTTGACATCGTCTACAAAAATTCATTTCCTTCTTATCAGGGAATAGCAAAATCTGAAAGGTATTGGATTGTGTGAGTCTGTTCTCACTATCTGCCCTAAGTTGAGGAAAAAATATGAATAAAAATTATGTCTAAGATTATATAACTATTACTTATTTTGGTCATGATGAATACACTTATATCCATGTATATCAAAGTATTTCATTATAGTCCCTAAAATACAAACTAAATTGTATATTTTACCTCAGTAAAACTTGAAAAATATCCAAAACAAGTTGTTATAGGAGAAAGAAAATAATAAAGTAAGTGTACTAACATAGGGAAGAAAGATCATACCAGAAAGAGCAGAGATTTGAGTAAGTATAATGAGCATTCTAATGAGTTTTATAAAGTATATTTGATGACTAAGACAAAAAATAACAAAATCTGGTATGTCTCACAACTACTGAAATATAGAGAGCACATGAATCTAGAAAGATAGCTCAGCAATTATGAGCACTGGCTTCTCTTACAGAAGACCTGGCTTCAGTTCCCAGAGCCCATTTGGCAGCTAACAACTGTTAGTAACCTCAGTTCCAAGGCATCTGGCTCCCTCTTCTGAACTTTTTGAGCATTACATGGCACAGATGCTTTTACATACAGGCAAAACACACACACACACACACACACACACACACACACACACACACACACACACACACACACACACACACACACACACACACACACACACACACACACACACACACACACACACACACACACACACACACCTAGAGATTATCACCCAGAACAATCAATAAGAATTTAGGGATATACTTACAAAACCTAAAAGCAATGTGATATGTTTTCCTACAAGATGTCAAATAGCTGTTAGGAACACAGGAAAAAAAGAAGCAGAAAAATTTTAAAAAGTAACCAAAAAGGCAAATTATCATCTAGCATATCCAAATCACATTAAAAATAAGTGGTTTGAATACATAAATTAAAAGATACTTTGACAAAATAGAGGAAAAAAATTACCCAGAGTTCTTTCTTCTATCTTTAGAGGGAATGTACTTCAAATTCAAGGCATACATAGGTGCATTGGAAAAAACAAAAGAATGGAAAGGACATTCATGCAAAGAGTGACTTCACAAAGTCAGTATGACAATATTAATATCATGCAAAATACATTTTAATATAAATAAATTCCTGTGAAAAAGATCAGTGCTACAAAAATTAATATGGTCAGTCACCAGGAGGACACAAAGCTCATGTATACCCATCAATTACTACTGGGATTTTGCATAACATTTTTTAATGATGATTTATTTTGACAGTAAAATGAGTAAACAAATGAATTCAATGTTGCTTGTAATCTTATTAAAACCCATGTTTCTTATATTTATATTTTCAAATTATGTGTTATAAATTATAGATACCTTAAAAGAGGATACTTAAGGAATGATAAGAAAGAATGCCTTGAATTAGAGAATATCGAAGTGGGAAATTATTTTATACTTGTGTGGTGTACATGTACATTGAAATATGTGTGAGTACACATGTGTGCACAGGTATACATGATTATGTGTGCATGTGGAGGCCAGAGACTGACATTAGGGTTCTGCTTCAATTGTTCTAACCTTATGTATAAGTCAGATTCTCCCTGTTAAATTCAGAGTGTTGCAAGTGTACAGTCCAAAGGAGGGCTATTCTTATATTTAATGAACAGCATACAAGCATGGTAGGAAAAAAACCTTTGATAAGTTTCATAAAGGACATAGTTGTTCTGACCCAACTGATTCAAAACAGCACACAGCCACAGGCAGATGTCATCAACCTATAACACCATGTTGCTCACAGTATCTGTGGGAGAGATGTTTATAACATCATAATTATTTTCAATATCATCACTGTCATTTCTCACACACATATGCATTTATCTGAGTCATGGGCACAACTGAGTCACAAGTAGGGAGCATGGTATTAAAGGTATGTGTATGTTTCACTCGCTTGTGTTAGTTACATTGGATTCCCAATCACCGTAGGGCTGATTTTATTATTTTACTTAGAAGGGGTACATAGTTCTAAATGTTCTCAAAACATATGATTATTAGCTTGCTTTACAAGGTTTTATAAAACTTCAAGTTTTAAAGCCTTATTCCAAAGAGTCATATACATAAAAATCATCTCCTCACATAGATAGCATTCACCAGGTCTGCCAAGGGATAGTATATAAAATACAAATTAATTATAATTTATACAAAGAAATGGCAGATTAACAATTCAGCACCATCTAGATTCTATATGAAGCTGCTAAAGGCTTTATAATTCCTTCAAAAACTTTGGTTACAAGCTGGTTCATCTAAAAATAAGGTAGGTTACTATATATCAGGATAAAAGTGCAAACATAAATATATTCATGATATCTCTACATATCTGGCTTGCTTGTTCAGCTATTCAAGCCTAGTTTGGGGGACTATTCAGGACACTTGTTTTTGAGTCATCTCTATTAGGTAAAAAGTTTGTTAATGGCTCTAGAAAATTCACATTAACCCTCCCTTCTTAATCAAACCAGGCTTGGATTTTGCATATATCACAACAATAATCTTTTACCTATAGGAAGCTCACCTACCTCTTTATAGCTCAGTCACCCATTGTTCTATTTCAATGTAGGACTATTTTTTTCTGACTTTACCTTACTCTGGGATCACCTTTTCATGTACACTTGGTTTCTTGGAGATGTGCATTTTCCCTATAATCCTAGATCAATGGGAAGATCTAGAAAGACCTGGAATTGTTCTGTGTTTTTCTGTAAAGACACTTATTTCCATCCTGAGACTGTATAAGGGCCCTATTTTCTTAACGTTCTTATGTCTAAACAAAAAGCTAAACTAGTCCTTTACAAAGCAAGGGCAAAATGTTTTCTGGCTTTCATGCAATTTTTTTCTTTTTTCTGTCTTTTTAAAAAAAATTTATTGATTTGTGTGTGTATGTATATCATACAGAACATCCCACACAATCTTATTCATCTATATACCTGTATTCCAGGCTGACCTGGCACTCACTATGTAGTTAAAAGGAACGTCAGTTCCAATCTACTGCCTCTGTTTCCTGGGTGCTGGGTTCTCAGGGTTACACCACTTTACATAGTACATGCAGTCTACATGAACCAAGGACTTTGTGCATGCTAGGAAAACACTCCACCAACTGAGGTGCACCCTCTGCCTCATAGCTCTATACCTGCAGTTGCATATTCATTATGGATTGTGATCATCTATTAGATTGTTACACACCAAAATGGTGATGGAATATACAGAGCTGAAGTTCATGCACACTTTTGAAAATAAACTGGCCAAAGGAAACATCATACTTGCTTTAGATCTCAGACCTAAACTAGTCACTGTTTGAAAGAGGTATGTCTGTGTGATCTAGTCATGCAAGTATCCAAACAGAGGTTTTAATCAAAGCCCTAAGTGGAGATCTCTGGCTTTCTACTTGCTTGCTTATTTATACCATCTTTTGCCTGTGTATTTTGATATTCCTGATAAATAGTAAGTTGCCTATTTAGGACAGCAGTCAATGTTTCATGATCTGTATCCCATTCTTTGATCTTTTCATACTCCCACCATCCTCTGTTCATTGTATCATGATTACCTTTTTCATATTTGTTGTCATCTTTGCTAAACTAGGTAACTTGGAGTAATGTAACCCCTGTTACACACATTGTAATTTAGTAGGTGCTTGATGCTTGCTGAATAAAAGAGTAAAATAATTAAAAGATGATTATGTATTATGCTATATAGACAACTTGGTGAACACTTGACAAATGGTATTTTAAAATGGCCACTTGATGTTCAGTTCCAATAAAAACATGCTTTTAATAAAACGCTTAGCAATTAGTTACTGAAATCATGTAGTTTAAAAAGCACAATGGACTTATTTCAGCTTCTCTCCACTTCCATATTTTAGGAAAATGCTTCACATAAGAAAATGAACTGGTTGACAATTGTAGACAAACACGAAAATGAAGCAAATTCCTCTAATAGTTTCTGTGTTTCCTATCCATCTGCATTTCTTAAGTTCAAAGTATGGACACAATTGATGGATTAGTTTTTCAGAAACTGTTAACAAGAATGGATAGATATATGGCTAACACTTCATTTTTGAGAGGTACACTGCAGGAGTCCCCAGACTGGATGCTGCTTTTGTCATTGTGACAATATTGAAAGATACACTCAAGCTTTGTTCAAGGAGAAACTCAATTTAGGAGACAAAGTGAATATTAGAAAGAGTGGGTCTAATTTATTACAGCTTATCTATCAGCTTGAAAAGGAACTCTGAAGAGCTTTGTAAAATTACAAAATTGAATGATTTTTCCGCTTGTTTCTTTCACCTTTTTTGTTTGTTTGGGGAATAATAATTGCTTCCTGTATTTGAGCTTTGTAGTTTTAATGCATGAAGTATAAACAGTGTTTATCTCTGTTAAGAAATCATCTTCGCTTTAGTGATACGATGTGAGCAAAGAACATAATCTTGGCTTAAACAGACATGAGGGCCACATCCACCAAGGCTCTAAAACAACCCTTTGCCGACGCCGGAAGAAAAGCAGTCATTACAAGGTGCAGGGGGAGAAACTTTAATCGCTCCATTGTTTATTTAATTTGCTTTCAATACAGTAGTTTTGTTTTCTGATAGCCAATAAAATATCTGCATTGGCCTTTTGAAACAGTCTCTAATTTTCCTTTCATTTGTTTTGTCTTTTTAGATTCCAATAGAATCAGAAAAAAAATGAGGCAAAATATTAACATCCAGGTTGTATTTAAAACAATTATCAATTGCCTACCCTTGAAAGTACAGGTGGTGGTTAGCAAACTATTATGAAGTTTCCTGTATTGTGGGCTGATCTACCCCATTCAGATTCAGTTACTGATTTTTTTTTCATGGCTGGCTTATCGGATCTGGAAGTTTTTGAGTTGTCTCATGATTCTAAATTCTGATTCAGGCAAATGTTGCTTTTTGGGTTGGTTTAAGATGACTTATTCTAGTTTAAATGGTGAATGAGATTTGAGTTTGCCTTATTAATGTGATATTACTCCCTGGCAGGGAGTCCCAAAGAGTGATTTTATCTTGAACTAAAACAGTAGTAGTAGCTTATTTCAGTGAAAGTTAATTTAAGGCAAGAAGAATTATACTGATAATCAATAAAGTATCCTTTATATATTAACTTAAAGACCAGGTTTTCTAAACTGGCATTTATGAATTATTTTTAATATAGCTTGTATAACTTTCAGCTTTCTTTTTTACATATGGGTATTATTTTATAGTAGTTGCCATCTAAGACTAATGTACAGATGTTAAAATTATTTTTATATTCTCTAAGTCTTGACCTTCAGAAAACATGCAATAGTTAGACTCTATTTTATCGCATAATAATTATGTTCTTCCATTAACTATAGGTAAAGTTGAGCAAAGAAAATGAACTCCTAACTTGTTCATTATTTGTAAAACAAACTTATATGCCTTTGATTTAAAGATCTTTAGCTCTTAGCCACTCCACTCCTCCTTTTTTTTAAAAGAAAAGCACTTTCGACAATACTAGGAGAAAGAATGTTTCCTTTACGCTAAAAGGCATAATACAATTCATTTTTAAAAACTATGTAACAGTGCAACACACAGACAGACAGTGCAAACACTAACAGAACTGCCTGGCTTCACTATTGATATATCCCATTAATGTTTAGTGTGATAAACAGAAGAAAGATGAGAAGAAAAAAGACATTAAATGGAATTCAAAGAGGAAGGAAATCTCACACTCAGAGATCAGATGCCCCTACAACCTAAAACTAGCAATCCATCATTTCCACAGAAATTTTGTGTGATGCATGTGTGCTGAGATTATGGATGCATGTGCATTTTGTACATTCAGGGGTTGAAATGAGACATCACTCCAGTATCAGAAAAAAACATTCTAAAATTTGTATGCGATCTTACACTTCTCAGATTAATGGTTTGCTCTGATTTCTGTTTGCTTTTGCATCACCTGTCATTTGTAAAATGAAATCAGAGCTCTGAGCTATAGTAGAACCATGGGAAGCAGTTTCCAAATTTAAGGTCTTTAGAAACAGCACAAAACAAGATACACATGCCTGATTTTGCTGAAATCCTTTTTGTATGTTGGTTCTATACAGTTATATTAGACATAGAAACGTAATATTCAATGACTCTAAATAAATCTGATGAATTGTAAAAGTTTGGAATGCTACTTAGCTTTATACAATTCTTTATTATCTTTAACTCAGAGATGCTGCAGTTTCATAACTTAATCTCTTCCAGGATATTAAAAGAACTTTGAAAATATACAAATAATTTTCATATATTATTAAAACAGTATCTTTCAAAGGGACAATATATTTCTCAAAAATTACAGATGCATGTGCAGTTTGTGTGATTATATATTCAAAATGCAAGTTCCCTTACATGCAGACCTGCTTTTTACCCAAACTGGAATACGGCATTGCTAATAAAACACTCCAACATGAGATATATCCCCAGATAGGCTCATATTTTATGAATAAACTATTCTATAATAGGTTTTAAAGAGTTTCAAAGAAATTAACATTTAGTGGTTTCTGCAATCAATTTTTCTATTTATCTTATAAACTACGATTTTTGTAGAGAAAAATGAATCATTAAGCTGAAAGCCTTTTGTAGTCATCCACCGTTAGCTTACAAATTTTAATTTAATAGTTTTGACTAGCTTTATTTCAAGCATCTCTATAATTTAGAATTTTAAGAGTGTTATGTTTTAAAGTTAATATGTATAAG
The DNA here is from genome assembly GCF_000622305.1 of Nannospalax galili. Lineage (NCBI taxonomy): Eukaryota > Metazoa > Chordata > Mammalia > Rodentia > Spalacidae > Nannospalax > Nannospalax galili. The sequence continues at coordinate 609,199 of NW_008329362.1, forward strand.
AGACTAAGAGTACTTTGTATTTGGCATGGCATTTGAAAATTTAATGTTTAATGTGCTCTCATGTACATTCATGTAAACCAGCACATTTTGTTTATACTATCAGAAAGCTAAAAGGTGAAAAGAATTGAAAAAAAAAATACTATGAAACATTAATGAAACATACTAAAAACTAAATGACTGGATGGGCTGGAATAATTAATGAACAACTGAAAATGAAGACGAGGACAAGGCACTCATGGGAGGATGACGGCACAGTGTGTTGGTCAGCCCACAGCCAAAAAATGAAAAAGAAATCACTAGTGTTTGCCTTTATTTACTTATCATCCTGATTTTATGTTTTCTAGCTTAGTTTCTTGACTCTGTATAGGAGAGAAAGCTTAAAATTTAGCACCAGCGTTAAGTCCTAATTCTGCTTTTTTGTTATTCTTGTAATGAGAATCTCAAATTATTAACATTTTACTGTTCTCCTATTCAAAACATGGAGAAAAATATATTCCTTGATAGATAATGTTAAATTTTAGGAGGTTTGTGTAAAACATTTGGCATGTGTTTGGTCTTTGTAGAAGACTCACTTTATACCAAAAAAAAATATACATGGGAATCCTAAAGTTTATTAATCATGAATGGGACCTTCTTTGAAATCACAGAGTTTAAAAATGTCATTCAGTTCAAGATTCCAAGGTGATAGATATCATCATCGTTTTAGAGTGGGTCCTTAAACCAGTGACTAGTGCCATCTACAAAGAAGAAGAAAAAAAAAGGGGAGAACTTGACATCCTCAGAAAGAATGTGACCAAGCCAGGTGGGACTGATTCAAAAGCTCCACTTATCACTTAATATAACCTTTCTCTTCAGTTTATTGCTGGGATTTACTCTTTTTATTATAACACATTTTCTCAAGTGTTCTTTTGGTCATACATAGTAGTTTTAGACTTATATTATTGGAAAAGAAAACCTACCTGGAATTCATTCTGATGAAATTATAAATAATCATTATTACCAATAATTGAGGCTGGAACTGCATCTTTGCTTTCAAATTTTATGATTGGATACTGGTTGCATTTCTAGATAAGATTACTGATCTTAACAGTCAATGGTGAGTGAAATTGAGCTACCAAAGCAGTAAAGTGATTTGACTTACCTCTCAAGCAAATATGTGTAGTGAAAATAGTTGAGGAAAACTAATATTTGAAAACTTTGTTAGGATAATGAGTTCTTTTGATATTTGAATTTTAAATTAAACTAGACATGTATTAGCTATTTTTTCTGTTGTTCTGATAAGGCACCATGACTATGGCAAGTTAAACCAGGAAGAGTTTATTTGAGATTACAGTTCCAGAGGGCTTAGAGTTCATCATGGTGTGGAGGCATGGAAGAAGAGGGCGACCAGAGCAGAAAGGCAATCACATCTTCAAACAGGCATAGGAAACAAAGAATGACTGGTAATCTGGCAAGGTTTAAGAACTCTCTAAATCTGCCCCCGTCCCTCCAGCATGGTCACACGTTCTTGTTCTTAGGCTTCCCAAACAGTGCCATCAACTGGGCACAAATGTCCAAACACTTAAAGCTTACAGGGGACATTCTCACTCGAACCACCACATGAATGGAATTTTAAAAAATGGTTTTCTGTGTGTCTGCTCAATTCAGAACTGGCATCTAAATAAAATTATTAGAATGTCAACCTATTGCTCCTCTAAAAATCTTTGTCAAATTGGTTTGCAGGAGACCAATACCTGCTTTATAAGAATTACTCAGTAAATTTTTGCTACTAGGTCTGACATTACAGATTTTGTTAACAAGGTCATTCCATTTGTTGACCAACTGTTAAAAAAACATTTGTAGCTAATAATTTTCTCTCTCTTTTTTTGAATGCTCTTCTAGTTCAATATATAAAATACATCAATTACACTATTGGTAAAGTAAATGATTTAATGAGAAGTTTTCAGTGATGTGGTCATTACCAATTTCCTAACGTGCATCAGTTAAACATATCAAGAAGATATGTTTAATTTATTTAAAAAAATAATTTTTTGAGAAGACATGAACAAAATATAAGAAAATGTTGTGTTCCAGAGACGAAAAGACTTAGTTTATATAATGACAAAACATCATGATTCATAGGAAGAAATAGGTTATATTATGAAATAAGGCTTAGGACAGAATTAGTTCTTTGATATTAAGGATGATGGATTATAGAATCCATTTTGAAGAAGTCATTGAAATAGATGCTAAAACACAGTAGTTTGATTGCATTTTAAAGTTTCAACTATAAAGAAAACTATCTGACCAATACAACACAAGCTGAAGTTAGACAAAATTAGATCAATTAAATCACGAGTTGAGGGTCACAAACATACTAGATAATTTTTTATTCAGTTTTATCAGGTGCTTCACACCTTGTTAGAATCTTAAATGAAATACTTTGGAATTACTCAATTTTTATGAACATAATATTATGATGTTTATTTGTCATTAATCAAAATTGGAGTAGCAAATTTGGTTTAATATTGAGTTGAACGCACAAAACTTTCTCCAGACAACTTAAAGTACAATTCAAAATGAAGCATTTTAAGGGGAGAAGGAACATAATAAAGCCATGTGAATTTTAGAAGAGATTTTCTGTAAAAGAAAATGGGATGTCACTCATGATGAAAAAGAACAAAAGCAAACAAAACAAAGGAAATCACATTTAACAAGAGGAGTAGTCTCCCAATACTAGATGTTAGTTGGATATATGTGGATATACATATACATATCTATCAATATCTATATATATCAATATATGTTGATATATATATCCATATGCATATATATTGGTATCAGTTATTATATCTTGTATTGAGCTCTGAGACAAACTCTGTGCACACAGTTTTCAATATGCCTGTCCATTCACTGATAACATTGGAGAATACGGTTCCTCGTCCATTGGTAATACAAAAAAAATGAGATTTATTTCCAATGGTGTTTTATAAATATCAAAATACAAAGCAAACAAGAGAACACTGCTTAGCATTGCTGCTCACTTAGCCCTAAGTGCATTATACTAGTTGGTACACAGGTAGCCCTTACTAGCTTGAGCTTTATGCTTAGAAAGCATAAGTCTCAGGGTTGGAGAGATGGCTCAGTGGTTAAGAACACTGGTTGTTCTTGCAGAAGACCTGCGTTTGAATCCCATAATCCACATGGCAGCTAACAACTGTCCATAACTCCAGTTCCAGGGGATCCAACAGCCTCTTCTGTCCTCCACAGGAATTTCATGACACGGGTGCACTTACCTACATGCAGGCAATTCACGCATACACATAAAAAAAGAAAAAAATAGGTCTCTAACTTCTAAAAATAACTCTTGACCAAAACGATTACTTGGATTTTATAACGTGCTTTTAAGGCTTGGAACATGACTGATTTGCAACTGGTACAAATCATTTGATGCACATTACTTGACTGTTTAAAGGGAATTTCTTGGCAATCTTCTGACCGTCACATTCCTTGAGGGGTTCCCATCAGAGATGTACCATGGTCATTTCTCAGCAGAATAAATGGTCCTGGTTAGGTCTCATGATGGGATGTGTCTTGGACTGGTCACGCTTGTTCTTTGCTCCTAGATCAAAGCCTCTGGGAATAAATTCTACTGAGCACTCCAAATGTCTTAAACAGAGACAACAAACAAGCTGTGGATTAAAACAACTCAGACTGAAAATTAATACCTATAGCTCACACACAAGATTTAGATTTTAGTTGCTTGATGGCCTGAATCTCAGGAGGCTTATTAACTTCAGAGGTGATTGCAATATGACCCGACCAAAGAACAGTAGTGTCCACAAGAGAGTCTTCAACATATTTGAAAGAAACTAATAACTGATAGTGTTTGGGTAAGTGAACTATCACAATCTTTTCCAAGCCTCCATGAAATGTAATAAGTCTGATACTCAGGATGAAGTGAGATTTCTTTTATTTGCTTATTCATTTTGTTTTTCTTAAAACACACCATCTGAGACAAACCTCATTTTTAAATATTTCCTATGGATGAGGAACCATATTCTTAAATATTACCAGAGGATGGGCAGGCATATTGAAAATTGTATTCATAGAATCTATTTCAAAGTCCAATAAAAGATGTGATTTTATAGAGAAAAAAATTATCCATATTCTGGTAAACTACATAACTGAATTGCATAGCATCTTGAGATGGTGTGGGAGAAGGAATTAGAGGTGGGCTATGTCAGTTCTCTTATTCTAATTAATATTTCCTACAAAGGGCTTTTCCTTTAAAAGCATAGAATTAATTTTGTGGTAGGTGCTGATAATTGGACTCAGATTTAACTAAGGTCACAGCAGACTTTAGGAGTATTTTATTTTCTATTGTACAGTTATTCTTTTATTTCTTTTTCCACATTAAATAGGAGTATGCAGAGCTGAATATGGAAGACTTCTAATGTTTATTTGTTTTACAGAGATTAGACCATATATTGCCTTGAGTATGTTTACCAGTTCTTAAAAATAATAACAAATGGAAACATCAATCTTTTCAATAATTTTCATGGTATAAGAATAAGTAAAGACAGATATATCTGTTTTATATTCAGACAACTTCTCACTTGGTAGCAAACATTCCTCTGAAATTATGTTGCAGAATATTATTATATATTTGCACAGCTCTTTCACTTTTTATCATAGTTGTATTTCCTTGTGTTAAAATCATGACTTTTCTCTCCATTTATAAAGTGAAGATATATTTAAATAAGCACACTGTATTACAAATTTTAGAGGGGCGCAAAACAGAAGAAAATCATTGTCTTTATGGATATTATGTTAATGTTTACTAAATATTACTGCTTTATCTTAAAATACTAGACTTCAGTGGAATAAAAAGAAAGCATCAATTTTAAATGCAAAATTCTGTCTGTGCTGAATGGGAAAAATTATATTTTTCATGATTAGGCAAACAATTTGCTGTCAGTATCATTTGCTCTTCAATATTACATAGATAGTAATAAAACTTCACTAGTAACTCTTTATAGGTAATCATGTCTGTCTGTACTACATATTAACATTTTATCTTAAAATACTATAGTGGGATAAAAAAGAAAAAATGAGTTCAAATGTAAAATTCTCTTTGCACTGAAATTGGAAAATTATACTTTAGAGATTCAGTAATCTTAATTTCTTATTACTATTATTTTCTATTCAATATTACATAAATAGTGATAAAACTTCACTAGTAATAATGATTGCCCAATATTATAGAGGCAGATATTTGGGTAGGTGTTTAGTAAATACTCTCACTTGCAATGGGAGAGCCATAAGCATTGCATAGCTACATCTCTGTATATATAATTATAACATAGAGCAAGCTCTTGATCAAGATTCATAATGTCCAGTGAAATCCAGATTTGATTTTTGTCACTGCCTGTTGGATGATGTTTATAATATGCTACTACTTGTTATATATTCAACTGTATACTTCTCAACTCTAATTAGATCTTCAAATCTTAAGAACATGAAATATTCACTTTTCATTTCCCATAAACACCTACCACTCTGCCAGTCTAATTACACCTGCATTCAGAAGCTGTTTTAGAGTCACTGGAGTCTAGCCAAAAAGACACCTCATTTTGATACCAGAAAAATCTTGAGAGAATATTTTGCCTTTATTTGCATCTTATTTAAGATTGTGTTTTCAGAAAAGTGAATATGAGCCTAGAATTGTTTGTATTCTAATAAACAATGAATATTTTCCACAGTCACCTGAAGTCTTCTAGCATTTCTACTTTTACCATCAAGACTAAAACCATCATTGAACCCTGCCCTGTGTCTTCTACATTTTCTGTACCATTATACAAGATTCCAGTCTAAAGTTACATTTATTCTCTAAATTTTTACCAGTTATGGTCACCTTCCTGGTTCTCTGGGGAAAATTAATAAAACAAATATAGATTATTAATATCCAAAGTATTTAAAAACCATCATGCTACAAGCCCAGTTTTACCAGAATGGGGCACAAAATAAACCAAAAGCAAGTAGCTCAACAGATATGGTTATATTGTTGCACACCAATTAGCTCTCAGACCTGAAAGTACACAAGTGCACAGAAAATCAAGAGAATTAGATAAAATCAACTTTGAAGAGTATTTGTTTTCTTAGAGATGTTGTAACAAATTACGCATTTTATACTATGAAACAAGATAAACCTGTTCTGCCCAGGTCTAGAGGCCAGAAGTCCACACTCAAGTTGTTGGCAGGAACTGATTTTTTCTAAAGACTATAAAGGAGACTGTTTCAAGTTTCTTTACTAACTTCTGGTATTGCTCACAACTTTGCAAGGTGATTGAATCGAGGGCCTTAAAACTCCAAACTCTGTCTCTAACGTTAAAAGGCATTTCTGTGTATGTCAGAGGTATAGATATAAACTCTAAAATGATACCTTCTATTTTCCCATGAGAATTTATTGGCCACTTAGTTTTAAGCATATTTTATTCTTGTTTATGTTGAATTCATATAGCAAATGAACATAAAAGTACAGCATTGGTAAATATTATCAGTCATTGCCTGATGAGAAGAAAATGTGACTGGGTTTCTTTCCCTAAATTCAATGTCAAATATGTCAGTTTCAGGGCTGTACCTATTGGCTTTTTTGGCTTGTGAGAAAAAAAGTCAAATATCTGTTCAATTTTATTTAAAAATGCCTCTTAATGCCTAGTTTGTAGACATCCATGATCATCATCAAAATTTATTTTTCTCTAGCGACAAATCCAAGAGACAGTGACATATTCGATAGCTAATATGTAGAAAAATACTTAAGTCAAGAACTAGGAGTGTGAAATTAGTAGGTTGAATTTTGCTTCCTGAAAGAAAATCATTAGGTCCCGAATATCTGGAAAAATAATAGGCATAACAGAATGCCTTATTCAAGGTGAGAAAAGTAACTGCTTTTTGAAGCAACTCAGTGTGAATGGAAAAAAAACAAACAAAAAAACCCCACCACGCTATTACCTGCATAAAATCTCCCCACAAGATTGAGTCTGTAAACAGCATATCACAGAAGGAAGGGGGTTCAAAAGCCCCACGCGTCTGGGAGGATCTATACACAACATAATTAAAGGTTTATGGAGGAGAGAGAGAGAGATTTTCTTCAATGTAGAAATAACTGATAAAGAACACGTTTCTGTAAAAGTCTTCTGGTGATACTTCTGTAAACAATCCCAATGAAACTCATTGCACACACATGCAAGCACACACACACACACACATACACACCCCACAAATAATAAATAATAAATAAATAAAATAAAAATAAAATTAGAAAGAAGGTTCATTGGAAAAAGAAGGGTTTTAAAAGGATGAGGTAGGGATAAGGCTAAAATCAGTTGGGGAGGGTTGAATATGATAGAAATACAGTATGCACACGCATAGCAATGTTGTAATGAAACTCATTGTTATGTATAATTAATGTAGGCTAATAAAAACATTAAAGTAAAAATATAATTTTTTTCTTTTCCACAGTGTGTTTCTTAAACGTCACAAATATTGTGAATTTAAACAAGTAAGTCTAGTGTTTTCAAGGCATGGCTACAGTTCACAGAGGGGTGAGGAATTATTCATGATGTCCACTAGTTCCCTCCTTAGGAAATGAGAGCAGGAATCAAGCATTTAATCAGAGGTTATTTTAGGTTGATTTTCTTGTCAGGTGTATTATATGCAGTGGATAATTAATTGTAGAGGAAAAATGAAAAAGTTTGTGAATTAGAAAATTACTTACATTATAAAATGATGACTTTGAATCTCCACGGCTTCTGTAATTTACCATAGTATAAAAGAAAGAGCTGAAAGTTGAACCAAATTTTCTTTGTTCCCAAACTACCTTGCTTAAAATTTGACCTTGATTAAATATGCAATAATTAATTAAATAATTAATGTATTATCCTACTAATATTCATCCATAAGAACAATTGAGAGGGCTAACTTGATTTACAGAAAGTCTGTTTTATTTTCCCTTTGCTCATTTTCATGGTTCATCTTGTTATTTAATTCTGGGCTCTAAAATGAAGTTGAAAAAATAGGCATTTTGTTAGGTACGGTAAATTTGCATGTAAAAAATGAAGACAGGGCTGGAGAGACAGCTCAGCATTTAAAAACTCTAGCTGCTCTTGCATAAAACCAGGGCTCAGTTCCCAGCACCTACATGGTGGCTGACAACTGTCTGTAACTCCAGTTCCAGGGGATCCATCGGCCACTTCTGACCTCTGTGGGCATTACATACATGGGTGCATTTACATATGTGCAGGTAATACATTCATACACATAAAAATAAAATTAAAATTAAAAAATAAAGATAGAAGTTGCCCTCTTTTCCTACTTCCTGTTACAGGTGAAAACTCCTCTGAAGTTAGATTAATAGATTAAACAATGGATTAAACAAAGCCTGGCTCATTTTCAGTGTTTGACTTCATACTGAAAAACTTAGACTAGTGAAGAGCAACTTTTGTCCAGAGGACAAACCTTCATGTTTTGGGTCCAAGGCACTTTGGCTCCTGTCTCCAAAAGAAATTAGAAAGTGTGAAGGGAGCTAAAAGGGGAGCTCTTTCTTAACCAAGAGAAATAAGGTCTGGCAATACTGAACATCATAATAATTTCTTGTCAGAGTCTTCCAGTTGTGTGTCATGTTCACAGTACCAGTCTCCAGTCAGGAATGTCATGCCTTTCTGGTCCATCTTCATTCACTGCCTCTGTGAATGCCAACCTGTATTCCAACCTGCTGATTCCAATACTAACACAAAGCTGTTCTGAAATTCTGCTTTCTGAATAATCTATCAGATGTCACTTTATGTTTTCCCAGTTGCACCTTCCAGAAACCCATTTTTAGACCCATCCTCTTTTCAGTTTGTTTGATTGTTTGTCTATTTTGTTTTGTTTTCTTTTTGTTTTTGTTCTTCTGAGACAGAGTCTCCCTGTAGCCACAGCAAGCCTACAACTCTCTATATAGACCAGGTGGCCTCACTGTATAGACCAAACTGGCCTTGATCTCACAAAGATCTGCATGTCTCTGCCGCTGAGTACTGGGGTCAAAGGTGAGCTCCACCATGCCAGGCTTCGTCCCAACTTCTTGACGGAAAGCTCCTTCCAGGACACACACATACCTGTATCTTAGATATAAGGTTGTTGAACAGGCTCTTTGATATTTCCAGCTGTGTATCAGCACCTTGAGGCATTAGCTTTGGCATTCCTCTCCTTTAGTAATTGCCTGATGATATGAAGCATCTTGTGAAATACTAGGCCAGAATTGAGAACTGCAAGCCCTTCCATATCTCCATGATTACCATCTATGTACAACCTAGGGGAAGAGGCCTTGAGGTCATTTTAAAAGGAAATGGAAAGAAAAGTAAAATTAATTAATTTATTTCATTATTCATAAATTATTTATTACTTTAGAATTTCCTGTGTATCTTGAAGGCATTGTTACTAGGCATTTTGACACTAAAACAGGAAATAGTATCTTGAGTTCTCTTTCATGTAACAAACTGTAGTGAGCCACAACCTCAGAATCCTAGCCAGGAGAACTCTACCTTGCAGCAAGCTACTATTCAGGGGTTTGTGCTTGCCAGGCTGTAGAAAAACAACTTGGACTTCCCATGATTAGACAGAGTTGGCTGAGACCAGAAGTATCCTTGAAGCAGACAAGGGCAGTTCACATGAACACATAGCATTCCAGAGTTGGGCTTTTGTCTGTGCCTTATATTGTATGAGCCTACTGTCTCCTCTTTTACCTTAACATTAGGTAGTTCTCTGAAGATAGGTTTGCATCTGTTTGCTGTAGAATTAGAGCCATTTAAAATAAGAGCTTGGGAAATTAGAAATCAGTGACTTCATAAAAAAGATGGTTGTCAATAATCAATTGCCCCTCTATAATAAACTAATAAACAAACCCATATGACTCATTAAGGAATGAACTTGAAGGAATCATTCTTTGGGTAGTTGATGCTGTCCTAGTCTGAGTGATGATGTCAATTTGCATCTCCCTAAAAATTTTATATAACACCATTGTCCTTGCTTTTAAAACTGTCATGGTTCCTCTTGGAATTTGTTTTTCTATAATTCTGGCACCCCGCTGTTTCCTTGAGTACTACATAGAAAATACTGATCATTTTACTCTAATATTGCTTTGATGATTGAGACAGCTATTTTGTAAAGCCAGTTAAACAAGATTCTTGAAGTACGTATCATGATTACAATTAAGTAAATGCCTTCAAGTTGTCTTTTATGATATCCCCCTTATTATCAGTTACACATGTTCTAATATTGCATATATTAAATTAAATATCATTATGATTTTGTAAATTAATTTTCCAGGGTACTACAATCTAAAGGCAGATCGTGAAATAAATAAGTTCTTAATGAGAACATTTCCAGAATTTCTTCCCCTAGCAAGAAAATTAACATGGATATAATGGATATCTCTCACAATCTAAAAAGCTATTTGTTTAAGGACAAAATAGTGGAAAATGTATTAGGAGGAATTCATGAATAAAGTTAAATTTATTGTTTTTTAAAGGGCATTTTTCCTTTCTTTTTATAATGTATTTCAAGAAGATAAATAAAAGTGAGAGTAGTGTGCAAAAAGCCATGTTATATTTTGATTTAAGATTAATATCTAGAAAGTACCCAAATATAAATATGTAATAAATATAGACTTTCAGAAACTTTGCTATGTATGTAGTAAACTGCCCTGAAATAATTAACAGTCAACTAACAGATTACATTTCAAATCCATGCAACTCATGACTTCCACATATGAAAGAAAATCAGAATTATAAGAATAAAATATTAATTAGAAATGTTAAAGGATCTTCTAAACATGTCACAAAAGATATAAAAATGAATAATTTTTATATAATATCATAAGAAATATGTTTTAGAAAATTAAGCAAAGTGCCATCTGATATATAAATATAAACACTGACAGGTCATTGTATAGGAACAAAAGAGCCTAAGCTAATGCAAGGAGTTGGAGTTGCAGCAGAATTGTACTTTATTTTCTCTTTCCAACAGCCCTAAGTTAAAAGGGCACAGAACAAATCCTGGCAGCTTCAAATGCTATGTCTAGTGTTCCTGAGGTGCCATCTGGCACAGGAATCTTGACTGCAGACTGCGCTTAATGACCATTCTGCCTGACAGCTATTACGGATGCATTCTTGCTACTGCTACAAAAATCTATGAGCAATTCTAGCCAGAAGCATGACAGTCACAAATCTCAGCAGAGCTTTAGGTTGTTTCCAATTCCAAAAGCCTTTTAAGAATGTGATATTTAGCAAGAGTAAGCAGACTGGTTAACAAAGGTGGAACATGTCCTCATACATAATGAAATAGTCAATAAAAAGAAAAGACACAGAACAGACAGCACATTCTTGTATTCAGCTCTGCTCCAGGATGTCACTGCTAAAAGCAAAGAACAATTCATTTGCTCACAATCTAAACCCAGAAGCCAGTATCGCCAGGCACTTCAAACAAAACGAAGACATATACCATAACAGACAAGAACATGGCTGATGTGTTTAAATATATGTGTGTGTGTGTTTGTGTGTGTATGTGTGTGTAGTATAACAAATTGGCAAAAGAATTTTTAAATATTAAGAAAGGAAAGCTGAAATAAGAATTAGAAATTTATAGACAATTGCATAATCTGATGCTGAGAGCAACAATCCTACCACTTGTATTCACTAAAACAACCAACACACAGTCCAAGTGTGTCAGAGATCCTAAATATTGTCAAATTCAGCATAAAACTAGAAATCTCATTAGATCCTTACACACAATAGGAGGATTTAATATGGTGAGCATTTCACTGCTATGGGAAAAAAATCTTGTTTAGGCTAGATATTAAGAAATTAAAAAAAAAAACAGACATCCTTAGTAATATTTATCTCCCCTCTGTCCTCTCCCTTTGTATTACCCTTGCCCCCCATCCCCAGTGATAACCCTACTCCATCATTTTCTCATTCCCCCCCTTTCCGCACCAGCATTCTACTATCACCCTCTCTAGAGCACCTTCAACCTTCCTCCGAATGTTCTGATCTACTTTCCTGATATCTGCATTTACTTCAAGGTATACACTCACATCTAAAGACTCGGACCTGTGATCCACAAATCGGAAATAATACATGCCTTTGTATTTCTGTGTCTGGGTTATCTCATTCTGTATGTTTTCTAGTTTCATCTATTTTCCTGAAAATTTCATAATTCTTCACAGCTGAATGAAACTCCATCATGTAAATGTATGACATTTTCATTATCCATTCATCAACTGAAGGACATTTAGATTGTTTCTATTTCCTCACTGTTGCGAATAGAGCAGCAATGAACATGGCTTAACAAGTGCCTCACCACTTACTAAAGAAACTGTCAGATGGAGACTATTACAATGTTCCACAGGTGGCAAAAATGCAGAGGAAAAGTGACTATGGGGAGTCCAGCCCTAACTGAGATATCAACAATGCAACCCTTAGTCCTAAGTCTCAGGGATCAATGCTGAAGAGTGGACAGAAAAGATTGTAAGAGCCAGAGGACAGGACGCATGCTGCAAGATAGTGTCTTCTAGACAATAAATACTTCTAGCAGGAAACTGACTCCTAATGATTTATTGTTATACCCGTCAATGAATGCATCTCCCATCTCTCACCAGAAAAGCTTCCTTATGCAGCAGATGCTGATTAATTCAGAAACCCACAACTGGCCAACATACAGAGAACAAGAGGCTACAGAGTGTTTATTCCTAAATAGTGCACTTATTTCAACCTTCTGCTTCCCAAGGTTCAGGAATCATTGCATAAATGGGGACAGAAAGATTATTAGAGTCAGAGGTGGTAGATGATCATAAGGAAGTAAAGTTTTCTGGAGAGCTGGTTAGTTTTTCATAAGAAATCACAACAAATGTGATAGCATGCACGAGTCTCCTGTAACTTAAACCAAACAAAATTCAGGACATGGAAAAGTGTGTAAGAAACCACAATATTTTAAAAAAAACTGGCAATGATAACTGCTGTGAAAGGGAGCCAGCCTCTTTCAAGGACGTGATTACTCATAGCCCCCCCCCCAGGCACCTGTGGATGGATCCACACTGAAGAACACTTGGGGACACAAATTAGACTTTATAGGGGTGATAAAATATTAACAGGGGCTGGAGAGATGGCTCAATGGTTCAGAGCACTGGCTGCTCTTGCAAAGGACCGGGGTTAGATTCCTAGCACCCACATGGTGGCCAACAACCATCCATGACTCCAGTTCCAGTGGATCTGACACCTTCTTATGTCCTCCACAGGCATTTCATGACATGGATGCACTTACATACTTGCAGGCCTAACGCTCATACACATTAATATATATATATATATATATATATGTATAAAATATTAAGGTTTGATTATTCTTTCTGAGTCAGTTATGAGGAGACATCATATTGTGATACACTGGCAGATCTTATCTCATAAGTGATATTCATCACCTATATACACCATGCACTTGGCTTGCCAGTTAGAATGTGTTTGTGAATTTGTATGTGTCACTGCTGATCTTTCTGAAACATGTGTCATCAGATGTCAGTTTCGTTAATGAAGTTGGAAAGGAATCCATTAAGAAAAAGCAATCTAGAGTAGGTTCTACCTCTCTTCAACAGAAGTTTCATATTTGCACTGCTGTATTTCTTTAGTTTCTTCTTATTAATTCAAATTTTTTACATTTTGGCTATTCAACTTGAAATCTGAGCCAGATATGAATTTGTTGGGCACAATGATTACATCCTGCCTGCCCATTTATGTACAGTAAATTTTATTTTGTTACAGAAATCCTATCTAGAACAGATGTGCCCAGTTCTATTCTAAAAATAAACATTATTGTGTACTCCATCTCTGTGTGCCTCTGCAATGTGGAGAAGAACATTTGAATTTTGTAATAACTGACTTGGCAAGGTTTAAATAAGTGTCGTTTTGTTGGAGAAAGAGTACAAATAGTTTTAAGTGAGCAGCTCTTTATTGTCTCATTCAACTGCAGAGCCTGCTCAACAGTATCAGTGCTAGCAGAAGGATACAGATTACTGCTCTTATGTTTAAACATCCTTGCTTTTGAAATGTTCTTGCTAAAGGTACTATATTTCACATTGGCTCATTTTCACACTTCTGACAAAAAAGCATATTCAAAATACTGTGATCAAATGCTGATCTCTGTGAACTTAATCAAATTCATTGATGAGAATCATTTGTTCTTGTCCAACGTATTGTTCTTCCATGAAATAGTAATATTGCACAACTCTGTAATACTTGCATCAATAAATATTAATAGTCTTTGACTTGCTTTGGTAACAGCATTTTGAGAGGTGCTTTTCTGAGAACAATAAAGCATATGTTTTATTCAGCATATGATCATGTAAATGGTATTTTTAACCTGACATTTATCTAGAGAAGAATCTGTCATTTATCCATATACTAGTGTTCAGTAGACTTCAAACTGTTAATTTTGCTGTTTGTTAATAAGCAACTCTTGTAAGATAGTGGCTAGAAATGGGACACTCTAAGATTGTTAAAAATGTTTTGGTAAATCACCCTTGCTAATATTTTCTACATCTTGTCAGGCATGGTAGTGAATGCTTTAATCCCAGCACTCTGGAGACAGAAGCAGCCAATGTCTGCAAGATCAAGGCCAGCTTGGTATACATAGTGAGCTGCTCTGACTAGGCCAGCTGGGGTTAAAGTGAGACCCTGTCTCAAAAGAAAACCAAAACAACAACAATGAAAATGTTTCCTAAACCATAGCAACTACTATCTTGATTTCTCCATCTCATTTTTGAGTTTTTATTTTACCCTTAAGAATGGAATCTGTTTTATATCTTTTAAAAATATTTTATTTATTATTTTTATTTTATGTGTATGAGTGTATTGCCTACATGTATGTGAGTGCACCCATGTCATGCAGTACTGCAGAGGTCAGAAGAGGGCTTCAAATTCCCCTGGAATTGGAGTTAAGGACGGTTCATAGCTGCCATGTGGGTGCTAGAAATTGAATCCAGGTCCTCTGCAAGAGTAGTCAGTGCTCTTAACTGCTGAGCCACCTCTGCAGCCCCACGTTTTATATCTTAATAGAAGTAGTATATAAATGCAACAATCTTGTTAGAGATTTATGAACATTTTCTGGATCATTCTGTGAGGGCTTCATTGTAAGGTACTATTCACCTGAGTACACATCAGGAAAATAAACTATAAAATCTAGGACCAATAATGTTATACCCAGCCTAAAGTATTTAAGAACACTCAAATCATACTAATATATTTTCTGGAATTGAATTTGTGTTTAATGACACAAGAACCATGGCTCTTGGTTGTTTGATATGAAATGCACAGCCATCAGTGCTGCTAAAATAAAGTTTTAAATAGTTCTGTTATCAATGAAAGCTTGCAGCAGCACCACTGACATGGATATATAGTTGATTAAAATATTTATTTTGCCAGTAGATAGGATCTTAATTCCTGATGTTTTGATATTAGTAAGAGCAGTAATCTTAGTCATCCCTCTGGGTCTTATAAAATTCTTCCAGGTGAAAGAGAATCAATCACAAGATCAGGGAACAATTTAACTACTACAGATAAAAGCTGCACTTGAAGTGATATTTCTGATCTTTCCACCTCTCTTCACTTTGTGTGTGTGTGTGTGTGCTTTATTCTAATATTCTACTCCCTTTGCTATATATAGTATGCTATTTTGTTGTTGTTAATTTGGGAGTAGGTTTCATTTTCCTCACAAGTTGCATGAGGGCAGGAAGAGAATTTATTCTCTGAATATAGAAGAAAGGAAGATTAAAAAAAAGAAAGAAAGAAAAAGATGCCCATATCCATTTTCTTTAAAATGGAGTATAAATTTTTACATTGCAAAACTGATTAAAACCAAATTGAGGATTATCTATAATTGGTAAAATATTAAAGCATACATGCAATCATAATTATCTCCTCTCTTCATGAACTGTTGTGTTATTTGACCCTTTAAAATCATAGGGCATTAATTCAGTCATTTATCAACAGTGAGTGAAAGTGATATTTTGTGTGCTTTTAACAAAAAATAAGGAACTTTCTGATAAATGAGGCTTACTTTTTGGTGAACATCAGAAAGCCATGAGTAAAGTATACTTTTTAAAAATAAATATGATATACAATTTATAGAACAATATTATACACAGTCTATGACTAACTGGCTGCAAATTCCTCCAGATCAAATCTATAATAAGCAGCAGTAGTAAGAAAATTAATGTGTAGAAAATGTCCTGTTCTAATATGGGTAATTGTTTTGTAGTTTTAAATAGGAAGGAATAATATTTCATGGTAAAGAATATTGTGTAATATTTATGATGTTTGGGCTGGTGCCCGTGTATTTTTTATGGCCTTGGGATATTCCAATGCTTGTGAATCTCCATGGATTAATATGCAAATATTATATTTTTAGCAAATATTATACTATCTAGCATCTTAGGGTTATGTAGGCATTAGAAGAGAGCATTTATTTAAATCCCTTACCATAGTGTCTGGCCTAGAGGAAACCCTCCATAAATATTGGTTATTGCTTTTGTTATAATTTCATACTTATGAAAATTTATTGTCTTGTTAATCTCAACATTTTCGTTGCATAACAATTCATACATATATTTAACTCCAGCACTTTAAAGAATAAAAAGTGAAAACCATGACCATCATGATTGCAATGTCACTTAGATATGTCTGAAGAAATGGGTGTGGACAATTAAATTCGGTCAATAGAAATATATTTTAGACAACAAATTGATATAGATTGGAATTTTAGCATAAGAATTAACAGCATGGATTTATAATTCTTCATTTTTCTTATGCACTAATTATATTTTTATTAGAAAATAATTTTAAAACAATGAGTGACATGGGAGTGAAATGCCATTTTAATTAAACTTGTGTTCACTTATCTGAAACTGCTCCAATAAC
Source organism: Nannospalax galili (assembly GCF_000622305.1). Lineage (NCBI taxonomy): Eukaryota > Metazoa > Chordata > Mammalia > Rodentia > Spalacidae > Nannospalax > Nannospalax galili. The sequence continues at coordinate 626,184 of NW_008329362.1, forward strand.
TAGGCCTATGAAAGTGTGATTGAGCGGAGTAGAAAGGGAGAATTCCTTTTAAGTAATTGAGAGCCCAGCTACACCCATGGAATCACACATGCCATACTGTCTTGAAGAGTCAATTCAAACACTATCTCAGCCCTCATTTTTTTTTTTCCTGAAGTCTTGGCTTCTGCAAAGTTTCCCTTTTCTTCCTCTCTACTCCCTTAATATAGTATAAATTATCATTTTATATTTGTGTACCTTTTTAAATTTCACACAAACATGTATCGTATGGTGAGTATATTTCCCTGTAACCACCCGCCTTTCATTCAACACTCCCCACTCCCATTTTTTCCTTTTGTTTACCTACACAGTTTCACATCTACCAAAATATTATATATGCATACCTAACCTAACTCACCTATTAAAGTCTTGGAACTTCAAATGTGAGAAAATATGTGATACTTGTTTCTGTGAAACTGGCTTACCTTACTTAATATGATTATCTCCATTTCCATCCATTTTCCTGTAAACAACATAACCTCATTTTTCTCTAGGGTTGAAAAAATATATCTTTTTATTATATACCTGTCTTCCTGACATCAGATATCAATCAAGTCTCAAGGGACTTTCCAGCACCAGCATTTAATTCTTTGTGTGTAACGTAAGTAACTGCATCAGTTGTTTGTTCTGTCTTGTTTGTTTTTCTTTGCTTTTGCTGATATTTTGTTTCAGCAATGATTGGGAGTGACAGCCTATAAACACAGAAATGGAGTGGATGATAGAATGGGATTCTTAGTTTTATCCAAAGCAAAATAAAATAAGTGTAAGGGATGTGAAAATCATTTCTGAGCATAGACAAAATTTATAAAGAGAGCCATTTGAGGAAATTGTTTTTTGCCTCTCTTTCAAGGAACAAGCACGGAGGTATAACCACTACGTAAACTCCAAGTAGGGATTAAGCCCTCAGGAAGCTGAGACAAGAGAATTTCTTGAGTCCAGGAGTTCGAACAATAGTGCACTGTGCCCATCTGGTTTCACCACTGAGCTTGGCATCAATATTTTGGTCTAAAGATTACCAGTTGCCTAAGGAGAGGCAAATCAACCCAGGTCAGAAACTCTGAGAGCATTAGAAGAGCTAGTTGACTGCCTTTTGTGGTGAAAGTGTAGAGGATGGTGTTGTATTGACATTGGCTGGGATTTCCTGCAGACTGTTATTTATACGTTATATTTCTAATGGAACAAACATATCCATATGTGAGAAGGCACATAGTTTTCTTCACTCTCATCTCTTAGGAACTCTAGTACCTGAGGAGAACCTTCCACATAGAGTACGGTTGTATGCTTATTGAGATAAGAGTCACTAACCTATGCAGAGCCCCAGAAATTAAGAGGAAGCCCAAGAGGGAAGCTTTGAAGAACTAGAGTTGTGCTCTATAAAAATATTGTCAGCCTTAATCATCTTCAAGACCTATACAGGAATGTCAGCTTCAACATCTGTCAAACAATGGGGGAAAGCCCTCGCAAGTCACATTTATACTAGTTCAGAAAATAAGTCTGAAGTAAATAAATAGCTATCATTGTCTATGTTATCACTTTGTGTTCCCTTTATGTTAATTTAATTTTCAATGAAATAATTTATTTTTGAAGCAAATACAAACACTAATTTCTTTTGATGATGGATAACCTTTTAATTTATTCATGATTAAAAATTGAGATGCAGAGGTAGAGTTAGGAAGATGCCTCAATGGTAAAAGCACTTGCCACACAAGAAGGAGAACCGGAGATTAGATCAACAGAAATCTACATAGGTGCCCAGTGGGCATGGTGGCCCACCTGTAATTTCAGCCTCAGAAGCTGGATAGCAGAGATCCCCAGAGCAAGTTGGCTTAGAGAGTAGCCATATTGCCAAGCCCTGGGTTTGACTGAGATATTCTGCCACCATCAAGATATAAGAACTACTGAAGATGAATCCCAACATCAACCTTGGGCTTCCACATGCACACATGCACTTTCACCTGCACATGTGTTTCCATACACAAGCAAAAATTTGCACATACACACACAATGTACTAGTTTCAATATTTTTGAAGAGCATTTTTGTATCACATAAGAAATCCTTCTAAGATGGGCTACTTGCTATTTTTTTATGTGCACGACTGTTTTGTATTCATGTATGTAAGTGTATTAAAGGAGGGCAATGCCCACAGAGACCAGAAAATGATGTCAGGTCCTCTGGAACTGTAGTTACAAATGGCTGTTAGCCTCCGTGTGGGTGCCGGGAACCGAAGCCAGATCCTCAGAAAGATCAGAGTCCAGCTCACTTGTCGTTTGTATTGAATTTATTTATGCAATATTATAGTGTAAGGCTAAATTGTTGTAAATGCGCTTTTGGAATATGTATTCAGATGTGGTTGTTTCCATGACAGATCCATACACTCCTGCCACTTGGTAGGCAATGGCAGAAGTACAATAAATATGCACCTTGGGATTTTGAGAGATAAAATTTCTTCGAAAGCAGATTTAGTAGGCATGCAAATAGAAGTTTTAACAGGGCTTAGAGGAGTGTTAAAATTAATGCAGAGTGCCTGCTCTTAGGTGTTAATTTAAGTCAGAATTCTGAACCATATGCCAAGCCATTAGCAGCTCCTTAATGTGCCCATCACCTAAAATGCTTAAATAAAAATGAATGGGAAACATGAATGTCTCTGATTCCCCACCCCTAAAGATTATAACTTAATTAATTTTGGTTGGATTATAATTCTTTTGGCCTATGAAAGAAGGGGGTGGAGCTGAAGTTCCAATTTTTTTTAAAGGTTCCCATGTAACACTAATGTGCAAAACTTTGGGAACTTCTGCACTGGGCAATAGCTCTTATGTTAAAATGTTTGCAGTCACACAGAACAAGAACAGTTTCATAGGCATTAGTGAACCTACTAATTCTGTAAATAAACAAAAGCAAACCTCTATTCCTTACTGTAAACAGAATTACCAAGGCAATTCTACAAAGTTTTACAGTAAGGTTAATGTTGCATGAATTTGCTCAGTTAAAGATTCCTTAAAAGGGAGCTTTTGTATTTGCTGTGAGGTAAATTGTTTTTTAGTATTACGTCTAATTAGTAAACTGTTAGCAAATTTTGCAGAAAATGAATTCTATACAATCTCTATAGGACGAATTTTGATCTAGTTGTCAGAGGATGGAACACACAAAAAAACAAGGTCTAGAGAAATAAAATATTAGTTTTTTAGTATTACGTCTAATTAGTAAACTGTTATAGCAAATTTTGCAGAAAATGAATTCTATACAATCTCTACAGGACGAATTTTGATCTAGTTGTCAGAGGATGGAACACACAAAAAAACAAGGTCTTGAGAAATAAAATGTTGAGATATTCCCTTTGTTCTTTTAATTGCTTAGTCACATTCTAGTTAATATTTTTTTTCAGTCCTCAATAATGGCAACTATATGGCAAGTTCTATGTAAAATGTTAAAGATATTGTGGAGGTAGAAAGCTTTGGCAATGTGATAGTAATGAGGAACTTTGCAACAAGAAAACTCTTAAGAGACAGGTTATGGGGAAAGTGAGCAGGAGTCTCCCATCCTGCCCCTGTGGTTGCCCAGGATAGAAGTCTATGTTTTCCAAAGTTTTCACATTCCTGTAACCTTTGTGGCCATATATTACCTTGCTTAATTATCACATGTACCTTTTACTTATTGCCTACGTGCAGTTTTGCCTTTTGTTTGCAATTCTCCCACACATGAGTATAAAAACCACCCCAAAACATGAAGAAGGTGTCTGACTCCTTTATTCGTGGTGTCAGTCCCGCTAGCATCAAATTAAACTTCATCTCCTCACCTGACTCCAGCTGTTGGTCTCTGATATTTCCATAACATTTCTGGATGTCCCCAGCAAGAACAAGTCACCACACCCTTGTTGGTAATAGGGGCTGCTGCTCCTGGTCCCTGCAGTCCCTCTCGGCCTCTGGAACAGAGAAGTGCGCACTCCCAAAGAATTTCCTCTTGGTGTCTCCTTCCAGGAGGCCAGAGAGAGCTGCATAGCCCCAGACCAGAACCTCTCATCAAGTGAGTTGAGACAGAGACACAGAATGGATGTCCAGACTAGGTAATGGGCCCCAGGTAAGACAGGTGGAAGCCTTTGCCAGCTGATTCCCCCGCAGGTGGCTGCATACAAAGTCTTGTAATTCCAAGATGGCACTTGTTCCAGTCATGAATGAAGGGTATCATAACTAATCCTGGTCATGATTCCAAGGTGCTGGCCCCATTTAAGGTAAAACAGGAATCAGGAATCAGGCAACAAACCGGTCCACAACTAAACCTTGACGTGATTCCAAGGTCCTGGCCCCTTTAGCCAGACCAGGAATTTAGTGGGAATAACTAGGGAACTGTCTTAAACTCTGCATAAGTATGTGTGAATGTGAGAGTGTAAATAATGGTTCCAGGGCTCTGTGAGGCCACAGAATCTGACTGGCCCTCACCTTGTGGTTCTGCTGAGGGCCTGTAACCTAAATGGGCACTCACCTTCAGGTGACTGAGCATGGGGATTATATGTGTGGCCCTATGGTAAAACCTCATAAGTCACCAAGAGGAATGAGGGAAACTAACACTCTCCACCCCCTCCTATGCACACATTACATACATCCCAGGCACATACAAAATTTCAGATGGGCTCCTCCCGGTCCAAGTGTCAGACCCAGACTGTCCTCCAGGCGATACTAGACAACTTTAAACTAGGCTATGCAGGAAATTATGGCATTAAGATAAAACCTTCCAAGTTAAAATTTAATATGAAGTTGAGTGACTTAGAATCAGGTCATGCTGGGTAGGAATCCCTGAGTCTGGATGGAGGCTACCTGAACCCTAAAACCCAGACTCATATTTACCAGAAGAGGAGGAAGAACTGCCCACAGTTATGAGGAGGTTATGGAGGAAGCATTTCCCTCTGATCCAGATCTTAAAAGATGAGTGTTGAAATGCAAAGGACCATCCTAATCAAACTCCTTAATTTTTATGTTTTGGGTGCACCTAGTTTTAATGGAATAAGGTCATGTGTGTCTGTGATAATCATTTTCCGTGTGTTGTTTGGTATTTCATGTATAGGTCATGTTATGTCTCCTGTGCTCAGATCTCAATAATTCTGTCATGTGTGTCTGTGATTATTGTCTTCATATGTTTCCATCAAAACAAACTGGCCACTTCAGTTATTATTTTCATTCATTTATTGTGCATGAAATTATTGGTTTTATTTTGGTTTATTTTGGCATGCCTAATTAAAATATATGTGATTTATAAATAAGGATATTTTGATAGTATATTCAAAGGCCTTATAAATTTGGGTACCCTAAATATATTTAAATTTATTGGACAATGTCTCTAGGTTTATTAAGTGTTTCACAAAAATTTAAATGCTAGTTGTTTATACAAAACAGTATCTGAAATCGTTGGTAGTTGTCTTAGTTTGTTTCAACTAAGTGTCAAGTTGACACTAAAGCTATTCAGGACAATTGACCCCTTGTAAACTTGACACACAAACATCACTATTAAACCATAAACTTTCCAATTTTTGTCCCCAAGATATGATGTTAATATCACAATGTAAGACAGTATAACCTTAAAAATCCCACAGTCCTTAAAAGATCCAAACACTTAAAAGTCCATAGTCTCTTTTAAAAATCGCAACTGTGGGTGGGCTTCAGTAAAATCCAAAATAAGTACTGTCTTATTTCAAAGGGAAGACTCGGGCACACCTAAGCAAAACCTAAGTCCAGCAAATAGCTCAAGGCTGGACAGCTGGGATTCACTCACAATCTTCTGGCCTCCAAAGGCTTCTACCAGCTCCACTGCTCTGACTCTGCCATCCATGGCTCATACAGCTCATCTTGAAGACCCAGGCCAGCTCCATTCCACACCTACTACTGCCCTTGGTGGTCATCCCACGGTCCTGGCATCTCCAAAGAGCTGGGTCTCCACTGAAACTGAGGCTGTCCCTTCACCAATGGCCTCTTATGCAAAGCCTCAGATTCTCTCCTTCAATCCTGGGGTCTTAACTGCAACAGAAGCTGCACATTCACCTATGGCCTTTCCTGGCTTCTGCGTGCCAAGCCTCAGCTGCTCTCTGTGACCCCTTCATGCTTTCAACACCAGAACCATGTAGGAGACTCCTACATATTACCAAGTCTTGCTTCCAGCTTGAGATAGAGGCTCAGGTCCCCTCTGTGTGCTGACCCTGAGGAAATTCTGCCCAGAAGACTTCACCTCAGTGCTACTGGTCTCTTGTTACTTACAGCTGATTTTTCAGGCCCAGCTAACCAGCATCAATTGTCCCAGTAAAGCAAAGGTTTTACGTCAGGTTCTGGTCTCTTAATCACATCTGATTCTTGAGCCCTAGCTGACCAGAACCCACAGATTCTCAATTCAAAATATCACAGGAAAAAAAAACAAAAATAACATGTCAAATGGATTAATTTTTCAAAAAAGTGAAGCATTTTCTGAATCAATGAAAACTGTTGAACTGTAACTTTCCTTAATTCAGATAAATTGAAATAAAAAAATCATTTTCCTGAGATGAATAGCTAGAAAGGTTTAGGCAGATGTTTTAGTTTGCTTTCTGTTGCTGTGAGAAACACCATGACCAAAAGCAACTTGGGGAGGAAAGGGTTATCCTTTCCAATTACAGCCCATCATCAAAGAAAGTCAAGGCAGGAGGTAGAAACTGAAGCAGAGACCACAGAGGAACACTGCTTCCTGGCTTGCTCCCCTGGCTTGTGCTCAGCCTACCCTCTTATATAACCCAGGCCCACCTGACCAGGGTGGCACCACCCACAGTGGGCTGGGCCCTCCCACATCACTCAACAATCAAGAAAATGCCCCACAGACCTGGCCACAGGCCAGTCCAATAGAGGAAATTCCCCAATTGAGGCTCCCTCAATCCAGGTGTGTCAAGTTGACACTAAAGCTATCCAGTACAGTAGTGATGAGGCATAAAATGGTAGGATATGCTGATGAGGCAGGGGCAGGCGGATCCCTCAGTTCAAGGCTAGCCTGGTCTTCATAGTGAGTTCCAGGCAAGGTGGGGCTAAGGGAGACCCTGTCTCAAAGACCAAAACCAGTATCTGAGCTGGTTGTCTAAGGACCTTATTTGTTACACACCTTTTGGTTTGGGTTTGCTTTCATAGTGTTTGTTTAAAGTAATCTCTTTGCTTTGCTTGCTTCAGAAGTATTTTGGTTTTAACATTCTTGGTCTGGTTTGTGTTGCTTTCAGACCTCTAAAGGCCTGAAAATGATTTGGAAAGATTAAACTCCAGTCGATTATAGGTTTAATTTAATATGTTAACTCATCTTCAGAGCTGGAGATGAATTCTGGGACTGGTCTTCCTGTCTCATCCTTTTGGCCTTGTCCTTTGTTCTGTTTCCTGCAGCATGGCTCTGTATGCAGGTTGATGTGGCCTTTTTAAGGGAGGGATGCATTTTGTCCCTGGAAACTCCGCAGGCTTGGATGTGGCTCTGTGATTTTCTCTTTTGGAGCAACTCTTGCCTTTAACTCTCATGTTTAAGTCTGCATTGAACTACATTTATACTAGCTATTGATAAAACTCCCATCAGCAGTTGAAACCAGGAATCTTAGTTTGGCTTGAATGGAGGTCTGGAAGAGCTCCCCAGGCTCCCGGAGATGGCCATGTGGCAGTGGTGCTTTTGTTACTCTGGCTAGAGGACACAGTAGCACATGGCTTCTTCTGGGGCACCTTGTAAGAACTCATCCCAAAGATGGCCTGAGCCAGTCTCTTGCCTCCAGAACAGCCTGAGACAAAATGGGTCAGCTACAATGTGTTCAGAATAACTGCTTAATAGACATTATTATGTTTATTTTGTTTCTTTTACTCATATACTCAACAACCTCTAGACATCTCTGAGAATTAGCTCATAACTGTTCGCTACAGTGTGTCTTCTTAGACACTGGATGGTGAGATGATTTTGGTTTCGTTTCCTTTCCCTTCTTTCTCATAGGAAGCGAAGGACCACCCTGAGTCTGAGCTGTGCTGTCACAGACCACCAGCCCTGCAGATTAGGCATGCTGGCTCTTCTGACCCTCTGTGCTGTGCTCTTGTGCTTTTACTGCTCATTCTTTCTAAGTACCTGCATGCTACTGTGGGAAAGGGTTAACCGTAGACAGCTATAATTGAATCATACTTGTGAAAACTATTTTCTTAGACTCTGTGCTTTTGGTATTGTCAGGCTTAACTCGTCTTTAATAATAGATTTATTCTGTACTGCCTCATTAACACTAAATACTTCTTGTCATCCCATTCTTTACCCTCTTCCATGGAATTATCTTTAATGGAAACTGTTTAAACATTAGTTGTTTTAATCTTGCTGAAAATTTTGGCTATGGTTAGCTTTAAGTACAAATGAAATATATAATTCTGTTTTCTATCACCTGTTGAGTTTGAAACCAATCAGAAATATTTATTGTCTTAAATGTAAACAATATTTCTGAAAATGCTTTCTTCAAGTGAAAGCACTTAGGTCTATTACCAGTATGCATGGCTTTGTTCCACACAGCCATTTTTAAGATGAGATTCTCATGTGTATGTGTATATGTATGTATATGTATGTAGTAGATAGGTGATAGATAGATAGATAGATAGATAGATAGATAGATAGATAGATGATAGACAGACAGATGATAGACAGACAGATGATAGATAGATAGATAGATAGATAGATAGATAGATAGATAGATAGATAGACAGATAGATAGATAGATGAT
>NW_008329362.1:635441-636824 GCF_000622305.1 Nannospalax galili
GTTTTAGCACGGTTTTCCATAAGTGATTATGCTGGAGATTGTGTACCAATTGCTTCTGTTTACCTTGTGTTTATATGACTTCTTTGATAGACCAATCTCTGAACTACACGAAGTAAAAGATTTGAATGTTTTTTTTTTCTATAAGGTCTACCTGGGAACTTAAAGCACAGTGCATACATGGGTAATGTTAACTCATTATATTATCTTAATCCATGTACAGCACTTTCTGAATCAAAGAACTACCATCTTCATGACTTCAGCTGAGCCTGCTTACAAAAGGTCAAACAACTGGGCTTGCTGATAGTTATAGTCCTTCATTAAAGGGGAGATAAGGAGGGTCATTGGACCCTCACCTGAGTATCCAGCCATTCTTCCCAGCCAGCTGTATGTAGTCCTGCCCTAATTGCAAATGGTCTCCTGAATTTGAAAGATACTATAATGGTAAAAGATTAATATATAAAAATTAAAATAGGATATTTCTAGAATAGAACGAATAATGAAATTCATTTTAAACAAATGTATTAAAGGTCTGAACAGGTTTGTGGAGGTACAGAGTTGTTGATTTTCAGTCCATTCCTGGTTTTTTCTGCACACCAAATTACAGATTTGGATTAAATGGATGCAGACAAGAATTGGGTTACCTATAGCTACTGAAAGATATCTTTTATATTTCTCTGTATTTTGAAAATGTTACTTTTGGTACTTTCTTTTGTCCATAACAAGACTGATTTGGCTCAAGGAAAACTAGGTCTTCCTCCTTGAACCAGATGTATGCAATCTAGAAGAAAACAGTTTCAGTGAAGTTTGGTATAAATTCTGATTAGTTTACTTCCTGCCTGTAGGTATGTGATATGATGCATCCCTTCCTTCTGAAAACTGTAAATCAAGGTATGGGAAACTGGAAAGGAAAGGAGGCTGTTTCTGTTTGTAATAGAACAGCCTTCATTTGAGACAGACTTAAGAAATTCTTGTTTTAAGTTGCCTTTCCTGGGCTGTGCCTAGTTAACCTGTGATGGTAAATCCTTACCGTGAATGTCTGAGAACATCTGGGATTTGTTCAAGCCTTATCTATATATCACACAGTAATTAGAGGTACCAAGCTGGTACAACTGACCTTCTTGGATGGTTAATAATGATACTCAAAAGCCCATACCAATCTGGTCAAAGGGGCTTAAGGGATGGTTTTGTTTCCTGCCCTGAAAGGTTGATAATGTCCCAGGGGACTATGGGAATCTCTAGATAAGTCCTGTAGCTGTGATGAGTCGCCTGTCCTCTTGTTCAGGGAGGTCATGGAGACCCCACCAGAGGGACTCAAACCAGTGTCCAGTCTGCAAAGAGGAGGGCCAGCACAGAGGAAACACTTCTCCTGTGTTTCCAAGTGAA
>NW_008329362.1:637223-647183 GCF_000622305.1 Nannospalax galili
CAGTTCTAAAATGATGGCTACATTTATTTTCTCTCCCTGTCTAGAAGACAGATTCTAGCCACTCCAACAGCTTTCAGAGTGCATGAAAACAAATCCTCAGTTCATCCCTCTCAAGTCCAGCCTTGACGGTCAAAAGAAAAATGAGGAGGAACTCAATAGATGGATGGTTTTGGAAACCCTCAACAAGAAATTTCAATGGACTTTAATTTGGACATTTAAAATTTGCCCTGTTCTGATTTTTTTTCTGGTTCCCTGTCTAGAACTTGTAATGCTAACTATTCTTGCCTTTACTTCTCCTTCATCTCTCCCAGGCATTGGTCAAGGACTTTCTTTTCTCCCTACTGTTAAAACTTATGCAGTTTGAGACTCTTTTAGATAGACCCACTGAAGGGGTACCCCAATTGCCACACCCTTCATCCCTGTTCAGCATGGAAGAAGCCAGAACAGTCTGCATCCCTGATTACCCATGGGAAAATTGGGTTACCTCTTCAAAGTAATAAAAAAAAAAAAAAGGTAAAAATTAGACAATTTTAAAGTAAAGACTCCGAAAGAAACATGACCAGTTTCTTTCTCAACTGAAAGCTGGAAAAGTCCTTGGGTTGGCCAGTGGGCTTATCTCTAAGACTGAAGATGCGAGAACCATAAAAAGGAGGTATTCATACTGTTTTTTTTATAAGTCAAACCTTCAGAGCTAGAAAAATACAAGGCAGGTGCTAGAGAAAACAAAGGCCTCAAAAAAGGGAAATAAGTCTTCCTGAAAAAAATACCTAGAAAACTCTGGGTTCCTGGCTAGCCTCACTATCAGAACCAATAGTGATGTTTCTATTAGCTTTCCTCTTGAAATCTTGGATAATAAAATCACTAAATTTATCATAAACAAGCAGAGACCCTCAAAAGCCAGGTAATAGCCAAAAATATCTTAAAGTTCCTCTTAAATAACATAAGGGATTATGTCTGTAAAGAGGAGGGAAGGTTGTGGAGGTGGAAAGCTTTGACAATGTGATGGTAATTAGGAACTTTGCAACAAGAAAACTCTTAAGAGACAGGCATGGGGGAAGTGAGCAGGAGTTTGCCATCCTGCCCCTGTGGTTGCCCAGGATGGAAGTCTTTGCTTTCCAAAGTTTTCTCATTCCTGTAACCTTTGTGGCCACATGTTACCTTGCTTAATTATCACATGTACCTTTTACTTAATTGTCACCTATTTGCCGTTTTGCCTTTTGTTTTCATTTCCCCCACACATGAGTATAATAGCCCCCCAAAACACGAACAAGGGTCTGACTCCTTTATTCGTGGCATCAGTCCTGCTAGCGTCAAATTAGACTTTGTCTCCTCACCTGACTTCGGCTGTTGGTCTCTGATTTTTCCATAACAAAGCAAGAAAAGTTAAGAATACTACTTTATGTTTAAGTTTGGGAAATTCTATTATGCTTTGTCACAGAAATAGCAATATATCCATGCCAAATAATAAGAAATGAGCACAAAATACATTTATAAGAATATTATACAGTAATCAGGAAATTTCAAAAATGGAAAATTAGAAAATTACACTAAATTAAAATTTGAGGATGTGTGGGCTACTTAGTATTTTTCATTTTCATAGTCTTTATTTAATTAGGTGGAATGATCTGTGTTTAAGTATTTTTAAAATTTTATGATCTGTTAATAATGAATTGATTTTGCATGAAGCATTACATGTCATCTGTGATAAATGTTTTACTTATAGTATGTCATGCTCATCTTCATAAGTAAGACAATTGAGGAAATGGAAATTTAAATACATTGTCTAATGTTTTAAGCCTGGTATATCACTAACTTTCTAAAGTATTTGCTCTTTTTTTCTGATTCTATGTCCTAATAAAGAATAGCAGAATAGATCATTAAAGGCAGCAGACTCATAATTGTGTTTCTTATAATAAATGTTTTAGTAAATGAAATGCTCAATAATTTTGGCTTTCATTGGTAAAATTTTAGCCAGGAAAACACAACCCAAATAAACAGCCACTATGTGCTGTATGAGTTTCCCCTCCACTTGAAGAACAGTGACTTCTCCCTCCTTTGAGTTTTGCTCAGCCTGGTAGCTGGGGTAGGGTGAGCAGGCACTCTACCCTCCCCTTCATTTTTCATGAGTACCTTCCCTAGTGGCTATGTCACTGACCACATCCAAATCTTTGGAGGGAAAGAGGCATATGGGCTCAGACCATATCCTATAGGCCTGGGTAGTTTCATGGTTGGGATCTTGCAGATATAAGAACATCCTTGCTGAAGGGATAGGAAGATGTAACAGGCCAACTCTCTCCTCCAGTAAAATGCTCCTGTACCATCACATATTTCTTGGTGTCTAAGACTTCTTGAGGAGAGAAGAAACCAAATGTGCATGTCTATGAGAGTACCTTCCACAGACAATGTATGACAACTTGTCATTTTCTCCAAGATCTTCCCTGTCTTCATTCACAGCATGGTCTCACAGGATGAAACAGACAAGGAATATCTTCCATGGACTTCTTTGCTTGGGCATACCCAGTAAAAAGAAAATATTCACATCAATTGTCCCAGCATAACTCAGGAGGGTAGAATAAGTCCCATTTTAAATGTGAATAAAAACCTCATTAAAAAAACATCTTCCATGGAGTCAGAAGGAAAAAGAGAATCCTCTCTTTTATTTTAGTGTATTTTCTTTCAAATACTTGTACTTGAAAATTGTGTTTCTTTTTGATCTATGTAAATCTTTTTAAAAGCAAATAAACTTCCTGTCACCATCAAGAAGGAAAATGCTCCTTGTCCTAGTGGCAGGGACATAATTTTGGTAAGCCACATAGACCCAAATTATAAAATTATCCTCCTATAATAAGGATGTGAGAATCTTTGCTTTTTCCTTTTGAATAAAGCCTATTTGTTAGCATAAATGATCAGTGTATTTACCAGGTAGGTTTAAGATGCTGTCAAGTCCTGTTACCTGAAGATTGGTTACTGTTGTACATTAGAACATGAATATACTGATTGTATCTTCTTAGCTATGTTGAAGTATAAGGTTATCAACTTTTGTTTCAGCCTCTTTAGAAATAGACTGTGTGTGTGTGTGTGTGTGTGTGTGTGTGTGTGTGTGTGTGTGTGTCTGCGCGGTGATGGTTCCTCATATTCTCATTTAATGCTTGTTAAGTAATGAAATTCTCTTCTACCTTTCTTACTATGGGAGATTCTAGAAGCACTTGTGTTTGTTTGTGATAAGATCTCAATATTTAGCTGATGTTGGCTTTGAATTCCTGATTCTCATGTCTCTAATTCCAAGGCACTAAGATTACAAGTGTGCCTTAACATGTATGTGTGTGTGTGTGTGTGTGTGTGTGTGTGTGTGTATGTTCTAAATGTGTTTAAATGCTGATGGAGGCAGAAGAAGGCATTGGATTCCCTAGAACAGAGTTACAGGCAGTTGTGAGACACCTGATGACATAGGTGCACTTAACCTCTGAGCCACCTTTTCAGCCTCAAGACATTTTGTTTTGTATTGCATTTCTCTAGTTCAGTGCAGCCGCCTTTATTCTCTAATACTACCACCAAAGCATTTAGTGCTTCTGCTTTCTCTTAGTCCCCAGTCTAATCTCTCCAGCTGCAATTACAAATTACCTCCTATCTACTTCTCTTCCCTAAAAGAAGGGTGGGAAATAAGAAAAATCTCTTCAAAGAATTTTTTTCATCAATCACTTATTATGACCTATGACCTCTTTTTAAAACATCCATCTGTCATGGATCAGCTAAATACAGGGAAGCTTTTTTTTTAATTTTCTAATCTGTGCTTGGAAGTAAGATTTAATCAGCTTAAAGAGAGTAGCATCTGCTTTGATGTTACTAGGTAATATATACTCAAATATCTTATATTTTATTCTTTTTGGTCTATCTTCTTCCATTTTATTTCATGGAAAAGTTTAAGTAAATTGACTTCATGAGATATTAATAGGTCATTCTTAATAGTATGCAAACTTCCATAAAGACGACCTTGTACACACACAGAGAGTACTAAATGACTTCAAGGATAGTTCTGTGAAGATTTCAAAGACCATTATTTTGGAAAGTCAGAGGCAGTAGTAGATATATGGAGTCAGAAGAAGGAGAAGGAAGAAAAGTTATTATACAAATACATAAGAGAACCTGGAGTGCATTGTTTAGTTATCAGTGTTATAGACTGAGACCACAATTTGGTAAGTAGCTTAGTTACTGATTCTATGTGGGTGTGGTTAGTTCACAAATATGCCTTATACAAGAGAACTACAGATTCATGTTTATTCTGATTAGGAAAAAGCCACTATCTTCATGTATTCTCAACATGCTTTTGGATTTAGCATGATTCTGTAATTTTCTTATAAAACATACTGAAAAGAATATGCCTGTTGCTATTTTGACTTTTACTGCTGTTTTATTTAATGGAATTTTGGATAAATCTGATGCTGAGACAGAATTGTTCTGGGAGAAGGATTCCAGTGTATGTTTTGTTTAACAAACTCCCTAATGGATCTCTGAAGCAGTGCTGTGACTGGACTGCTCCCATTGTTCATTTTATATGAACAAAATCTGAGTCTCAGAGATTTAGTGATTTATTCAACCCTCACTATTGAGAATTTTACACAGAAAGGAAAATCAACCATGTTTTTGCTTTCCCCCATTCCGCTGCATCCTGCAAAGTCTTCTTGCTTTATTACTCACTGATGGCTTGGCCTTATGCTTTCAAAACTCTGACAATTTCACCTTAAATGTATTTCTGTACTTTCACATTTTCAGCCGTCTCCAGTTCTGTCAGGAAGCTGCACTCTTCTTTATCTTCAAGACTGCTTCCACCTGATTTTATGGTCTCACTGCCCTTTTGTTCTTCTAGGATCAATGTGTTGCTCCATTTGTTTTCTGAGATCAATATTTTTCAGTGTTCTACCGATTTATTCCTTGGAGGAAAACACTACCTTTGAATCATTATATTGGCCCCTTTTTGTTGTTTAAAAACTACATTTCTATTATGAATTACATATGGTAGAAAATATATGATCTTTAATATGATAAAATTTACTTGATATGTCATAATACCATGTGAACAGATTTTAAAGGCTTTTCTCTAGAAATAAATCATAAATGAGAATATAGATTCACTTAATTTAAACATTGTACAATGTATATGCGTATCAACACATACAATCCATTCATGTATAAACATTGCAAAATACTACATTCACATGTATATTTTATGGTTTTGTGCTTCAGTAAAAAAGAAATAAAAAATATGAGGAGATATATTACTAAAACTTATGTGTGTTATAATCTAGGTGTTTTTATGTATAAAAGAAAGAATGGCAGAGGAAAACAGAAACATAGGCAGCAAGAGACATAGATTTCATTCAATTTGAAATTGTATTTGTTAAAGTAGTTGATAAAACAAAAAATAAAGTAGCATAAGGATATATATTATGAATACTTAGGTAATATCAGTATTATATATACAGCAGTAAATAGTGACTTTAATTTATTTTAAAAGATAAATCATGCACTGTCTTTTCTATGTAATGCAGGGATAGTAAAGGAAGGGAGATCAACATCCAAAACAGGTGGGAAGGGTGAGAATCCAAAGCAAAGGAAATTTTGTCTAGTTTTGCTGCTTTAGTTTGAGGAAATGGTCTCAGCTGAAGACCACTTGAAATACCACTCAGCTAGAGTGCCACATATTCAAATAATATGTGATTTCTGTCCTCCTGGGTGTAAACTCTGGCAAAATGAGTAAATCAAAATTAATTTCAAACTTTGATTTGAATAGTGGAAATAAACTAATTTATCTCTGTTCCCTGATTACAAAATGATTTGTTTAATCATAATTCATGCTATGAAACCCTGCATCATAATATTTTGAAAAACAGAGTTTCTTATTTTTCTGTAATAGTAAGAGGAAAGGATGTGGAAGAACAGATATCATTTGATTCCTAGTGAAGTCATTTATGTCAAATATGACTATACTCAAACTTCTTTATAGAGATGTATCACTAAATTTTACACAGCCATTATTGGATCTATGGGTAATTCCTGCAAAATAATGTGGAAGGAACTAGCCTACATACATTAAGTATCAAAAAGTTACTATTTTAAAACACTTTATTAAAAATGTTTAAAGATTGCATATTTCATTGCCACTTTAAACTGAAATAGAAGAGAAATGTTTTCTCTATTTTTT
This sequence comes from Nannospalax galili, assembly GCF_000622305.1. NCBI lineage: Eukaryota > Metazoa > Chordata > Mammalia > Rodentia > Spalacidae > Nannospalax > Nannospalax galili. The sequence continues at coordinate 643,423 of NW_008329362.1, forward strand.
AAACAAGACCCAATAATGTTGGACTCATTAGTGTTTCCTTAGGGACAATGACTGAGTGGACACATGTGCATATCCAATGGAATCATGCTGTAACATAGATAAATTTTTTAAAATATTTTATTTATTATTTTTATTTTATGTGTATGTGTGTATTGCCTGCATATATTTGAGTGCACCCGTGTCATGCAATGCCACAGAGAGTTTAAGAGGGCTTTGGATTACCCTGTAACTGGAGTTAAAGACGGTTCATACCCACCATGTAGGTGCTGGGATTTGAACCCGAGTCCTCTGCAAGAGCACTCAGTGCTCTTAACTGCTGAGCCATCTCTCTAGCCCCATCATAGATAAATTTTTATAGGTGCTTATATATCAAACTTCTAAGTTATTCTTAATTAGTTCCTGATCCTCAAAATTTAACAAAAACAATAAACATTAGTTAACTGTCAATAAACCTGTTTTAGAAATACCCCATATATACAGAAAAGTTGAAATAACATAGTTAACTCCCATGAGGCTTCATCTATGTTAATCTATCAATGACAAGTTTCCAAGAACATTAAATTTTTCTTCTGGATTTTTAAGACAATCTTTAAGTATTTAAACATATCCTCTAAAAACAATGTACTTCTCTGACATAAACCTAAGTCAATTTTTCCTACACACAAAAAAATGCAATGATAGTAAATTCCAATGTATAAGTGCCGTTATTCCAAAGTTCTTTAGTCGTCTCAGTAATATCTACTGAAGTTTTATCAAAAAATTCAGAATCCATTTGGGCATAATTGTGTATACTTATGATCCTAAGCCAGGTCAGTGGATGGAGATACCACACCACTGGTAGTGGCTGGCCAGTCTATTTAGCCTCATCTGGAAGAAATGGGTCCCAAAGAGATTCTTTCTCAAAATGAAAGTTGAATAACCCCTGAGGAACAGCTCTGGCCTCCACAAACATGTATCCACATAAACTCACACACATGAACACACACACAAACACAAAAATGAACCCTTAAAACAGAGCAGATACACATATTAAAAAAAACAAAAAAGCTAAAACCTCAGAGTCATGTATTACATCAACATTTTGTGTCTCATTTATCTTAAATTAAAACCACTTCCAGACCTCCTTGGCATAATTCCATTAAATCAAATTTTTAAAATAAAAGAATATATGCCATTCGTTTTGCAAAATGAGTTTCAAATTGGATATTTAATTGCTTGTGTTTTTATTAAAGTTGTAAAATATGCTCCATGATGTTACTTTATCAAATTGTTGTTTTAAGGTTAATTGCTAGTTAAAGTGTGAGTCACCTGATTTCTCTGTAAACAGTGACCTTTCTCTTGGTAGTGAATGTGTAATCTGTCAAATGATACTCTGACTCCAAGTGAACACTCTGTTCCCCAAGGAGACTTGAGATCACTATTAGGAGCAATAATCATCTTACCTGCTTCCAGTTTTTTTATCTTCTAATCGTCCACATTCCATAGTGTGCTCTTTTTGTTCCAGAATTCGGTTTTTAAACAGAATGTGAATGTGGATTGTTACTATTTTTTAATTTTCTTTTCTTATTGAATTTTTACAAGTTTCATACAATGAATTTTAAACGAATATAGATCCTCTCCCCCATCAGCAACCTCTATTATCCCTGCCCAATTTCATGAAGTCAAATTTGTGTCTCAAATGCCTTTGTTGGGAGTTCATCCACTGGAGTTTGGTCAACCTACCAAGAGTCTCATCCTTCAAAGAGACTGACTCTCCTCCTCAAAGAAGCCATCAATTCCTATTAGCTCCTCTGGTAGTACTGGGGTTTCTTACCCACTATCCCATGTCTATGCTAGGATTGTGTCTGGTTTGGACTTGTACATGCTGTCACCTTTGCTGTGAGTTCATATGCACAACTACCAAGGTGTCTAAGAAACTGTTTCCCTGTGTTTATATATCACCTTTGGCTCTTAACAGTCTTTCCACCATGTCTTTGGCAATGATCCCCGAGTCTTGGGAGGCAGAAGTTTGATATAGGTATCCTATCAGAGATAAGCGTTCTACAGCCTCTTGTTCTCTCCATGTTGGTCAGTAGTGGGTCTCTGTGTTAATCACCATCTGCTGCAGTTTAATACTGCATCTGCAGGTGTCAGTTTAATACTACATCTATTTAGTAGAGTAATATTAGGCTCTCCCTTAGGGCCTTTGGCCTCTCTACCCACAGCTTCCTAGGCCTGATATAAATGCCAGGTATAGGCTCCATCTTTACATTAAAATTCAGTAAGAAAATGGTTGGTTATGTTGGTTGCTCCCATATTTGTGTCACTATTTTAGAAGTAGGCATATCTTGTCAGGCCAGCTGCCGTAACTAGCAGGATTCACAGATGAGTAAAGTTGATGGTTAATTTTCTCTTCAGGCAGTTTTCATAGCACTTTCTAGCACTATAAATGTTAGCCATTAGAGACGAGGCCCTCAAGTCAGCACCAGTTTGATTTTGTCTTGATTGTTCTACAGCTCACGTATGTAGTATGCTCAGCAAGAGGGCCTTACTGTGATGTTCTCGTGCTTAACCAGGAGCAAGGGCAATGGCCAGCAATGTTTGATGATTTATGGGATTCCTGGTCAATGACTCAAAAGAGGTAGTCTACCTCAGGCATTGAGTTTTTACTTTGCTAGCCTATGGTGTGTAATAGGGGAAATGTTCTCCTGTTATAAAGTAACTCCTTTAAGTCTCTTTTTATATGAATAATTTTGTACATTAAGAAGCATCTATAGTGATAGGATTTGATATGGCTTTTTCTAAAGGTCTTTAGTGTTATTTATCCCTCCACATACTTCCTCCGGCACCTGCCCTTCTATTCCCCAACCCATTTAACCCTTCCCACACTATTATTAACCTTCCTCCCTATATATCATTGCATTCTAGCAACCCTCCTATGAATCCTCCCCACCCATAGTCATTTATTTCTTTGACCTCTCTAGGTTTTCAAATTGGAACATATGTATCTAAGGACTCAAATAATTTGTCCTACTGCATCTGAGTGACCTCATTCAAGTTTTCTTTTTTTTTTCTTTCTTTTCACTTCTAATTATTCTGGCTACTATACCATCAGGATGTTGTCAGCTAATATCTAAGATATAGATTTTTTTATTTGTTTTTATTGATTTTGTGCATTTTATACAGAATATCTCAAACAATATTTTTTAACAGTTGAATAATATTCCAACGTGTAAATGTGCCATACTTACATTATTCATTTACCAGTTGTTAGATATGTAGCACTTTCCACTTACTGGCTATTTTGAATAGATCAAAAATAAACATGGTTGAGCAAGTGTCTCTACAGTAGGATATGGAGTCCTTTGGGTACATGGAAAATAGTTGTATGACTGGATCATGTGGTGGATCTCTTTCTAGCTTTTTAATGAACCTCAGTACTCTTTGATAGTGGCTGCACCAGTTTGCACTCCCACCAGCAGTGAAAAAGTTCCCCCTTCCGCATATCCTCCCCAGAATTTGTCATTGCTTGTCTTTAATGTTAAGTTTAGTTCATCATGTTATCATATATGATCATAGTTATTCATTACAATTCTAAGTTTGACCAATATTGAACCAATGGAATGTTCATCAAGCTCTCATTCCTGTATTTTTCATTGAATTTTGCAACTTTCATAAATTTTGATCATGTTTAGATTCCCTCCCCTATCTGCACCTCCCCTTACTACTTCTCCCCAATTTAATGCACTCTGATTATAAAAGAACATATATATATATATCAG
>NW_008329362.1:647232-663259 GCF_000622305.1 Nannospalax galili
CAGAGTGCATATATCTAAGAACATAGATATATATCAAAGTATACATCAAAGTATATATATATATATATCAGAGTATATATGGAGGCCTATAGAGTCTAATTTATGTCCCCAAATGTCCTCCTTCAGTGTGGAACCATCTATTGGAGATGGGTTAATCTAGTAAGAGTCCCATCCTTAAGAGTCAGTCTCCCCCCGCTCCCAAGATCCATTAATCATCCATAGTTCCTCTGATGGGGATCAGCTTTCTTCCCAGTCTCTATGCTGGAATTTTGTCTAGTTTGAATTTGCATGGGACTTGACTTGTGGATGTTGTCACTATTCCTGTGAGTTTATATTAGGAACTGATCAGCTGCCTGGAATACTCTATTTTTGGTGCTCATTCACCACCCCTGGCTCTCACAATCTTTTCACCACCACCCCCTTTCTGCAGTGATCTCAGAGCCTGCCAGAGCTACATGAACCTATTGCTGAATACTACATACATGAGCTGTACAACAAACAAGAGTACATCAGTCCTGTTTAAGAGTTTTCTCTTTTGTAGCATAGGTTGCATTAGCAAAATATGTGCATGCGAATGAAATACAAGCTAACTTCACTTTCCTACCCCTTTTCTGGCATCAGCCATTTGGTCAAAAAATATGATTCATTTTAAGAGAAGGTAAATGTTAGCATCTTTCAACTTTCCTTGCTGAAATTCAGTACCACTGTCTCCTAGCCTCCCTTCTCAATATAGTTTAATCTCCGCATCCACAAATACATATAATCATCTCTATATCTTTTCATTGAGCTGCCATACAATTGCTTCTCATATTAAAGTACATCTAGTTTTGCTTCAATACTTTAGAGCAAGCAAGGTTACATTAAACACAGCAATACAAGCTTTATATGCTACATTCATTTATTTGGGGAAACAAGTAGGAGTATGAATTTAAGGTGATATGATAAATTTATATTTATCTTTGTAAGAAACTATGGAACTATTAACTGCAGTGCAGTACATCTTTTGGATTCTTATCAGTAATGAATGGAAGTAACTACATTTTAAAAAACTATGTTTATCTCAAGGAGCTGGAGAGATGGTTCAGCAGTTAAGAACACTGACTGTTCTTGCAGAAGACCCAGGTTTGAATCCCAGCACCTACATGACAGCTAACAACTGTCCGTAACTCCAGTTCCAGGGGATCCATCAGCTTCTTGTTTCCACCTCGGGCATTGCACATTGCACGGCATGGGTACACTTACCTACATACAGGCAATACATACACACGCAAAATAAAAATAATAAATTATATTTTATTAAAATATGTTTATCTCATAATACATTTCCAAATGTTTTGTTCATGTATACCAACTTATCATACATAGTATTTTAGGTTTAGATTTTCAAATACAAATATAATGAATTTAATTCCCCACCAAATCATTATAACTCTTGTTGAATTACCTTTAATTATAGTAGGTAATATAGAAAATATATTTGGTGGCAGTGAAGACTGTGTCTTGTTCTTAATTTCAGTGGGTCTGTCTCTAGTATTTTTCTATACAGTAATTATTTAATATGTTTATGTGTTTGTTAAAGCATCTAACAGTTCTTACATTAATCATTGTTGTGAGATATTTTCAGTGGAGTTCATTTATAACTTTCTTGTTTTGACAAGATGCATTTATTTATTTATTATTTATTGTTGTTTCATGTGTATGAGCTTTTTGCCTGCATTTAGTTAAGTTCACCAATGCATGTGATGCCCAAAGAGACCAGAGGATGGCATTAGATCCTGTAGAACTGGAGTTACAGATGGTCCCTAGCCACCATGTGGCTCCTTGGAATGGAAACCCAATTACTTGCAAGAGCAGCCAATGCTTATAACTACTGAACCATCTCTCCAGTCCCACAAAAAGCATTTTTTAGTATTAATGGTGATTTTTAAAAAGTTTTTTACTGATTTTCTGGATTTTAGTTCCTATGGATAGTAATAATGAAATTACTATAAACTGGAGATGGGATTTTGGTGCTTTATGTAGTTTATGGAAAATTTTATTGCAATCTTAGAATTTGTTTTAACGTTTTCCTTATTTTGTATTATTTGGAACATGGTATTAAAAGTATGTGGTCTCTGAAGTTTGGGAATATTTTTTAGTCATATTATGTTGATATGCCTAGGTTTGTTATTATCTTTCTTTGTCATATTAAAATTAATTTTTATTACATTTCCAATTTTGAGGTTTATAGTTCCTCTTACTGTGTAAGAAACTTGTAGAATCTAGTATGAAAAATAATAGTCTTATTTTTGTGCCACCTGGATTGCATATTTCCTCATTGTTTTTGAGAGGTTTTAAGTGGCTCATCCATTGTGTCTGCTTGCTGTGGGCTGTGGTCTTTGTTTTCAAAATTTTTATTAATCTCTTTAATTTGTAATATGTTTTAATCAAATCAAAACTTTGTTAGAAGTAGTCATTATTGTTATTACTAAGGAGAGTAACTTCTCATTATAAGTGCTAAGCTGTGCTCATCAGAGGAAATGGCTGCATAATTCCAACAGTTGTCCTGTTACTACCTGCTTGTTTTACAACATTTGGTAGAGAGCCACCAGCTAACAGTATTCACATTTGAATGGACATGGTTCACAGACACTTTTCCCAACTCTCCTATGCATTGGAAACAGAAGGGTGAATTTCAGTGAATAACGTGCTACAATGCTTAATGGCGAGATACATCATTTTGAAAGAATAATTAAATATGGATTTATCAACATTTAATTCCATAAGTCATGTAATTTTCTAACTCTAAGTATTTTCATCCTTTTGTATAACCAAAGTCTTAGTGAAAGAAGAAATGTCACTCAGTGAAGCATTTCTAACTAGAAATGGCTTTATACTTAGGCAATTACAGAATTTCCCCTAAGGGATAACATTACTTTAGTCACTTTTTCCTTGTTATAAATTTTGTTCTAAGACTTTAAACAGGTTAGATGATTACACTTGTATTTTCAATGTATTGTCAAGATGAAGAAAGATTCTATGGCATTTGTTTTTTACCTTTCTACACTGTGCTTCTCCTTCCAAATAACATACAGAAATTAGAATCCCTTGCTCACCATCTATTGTTATTGCCATCTTTGCTGAATGCAGTAATGAGGCAGAAACTCCTAAAGTCTCTCTGTCTCTCTCTCTGTGTCTCTCTCTCCACCCTCCTGCTCCTCCTCCTCCCTCCCTCCCTCCCTCTTCCTCTCCGTTTCCCTCTAGCTCCCACCCTCCCCCTCCCTCCCTCCCTCCCTCATTTTATCCTTCTATCTCTTTCAGCAACATCCTGAGTGTCACACAATAAACAGAAATGGAGTTTTAAAAAGGATAAATAGTTGTTTTTATATAGCTATTGACAAATGGACAAAATAAACTTATTGTTTGAAAGACTAAAATCATTTTACCAAATGTGGTTCTTATAGATTTTATGATCCCTTAAGATCATTTAAGTTACAAATAAAACTGCAGCTTCTAGATTATTGGTGTTCCTTTCTCCTATGGTATAATAGGGTAAATACAGAGAGAAAAAGGCAAAAATAGTATGAGAGGTCTTCTAGTATCCAACCTCCTGTCTAGAAATCCTCATTCACTTTGGAAACCATTTATTCATATGTACAATCTGTTCATTCCACATGGAGAGTATTCAGTTTTCCTTGGCGGAATATTTAGCCTTCTGCCTGTTTTTATGGATAAAGTTTTATTAGAGTGCATTAATGCCCATTTGTTTAGGAACTGTGATTAAGAAGCAGAAATTTTTCTGTATTGCCATTCACAAATGAAAATTAAAACAAGATTTAGTTCCTTCTATAACCTCAACTTGAAGATACTAGTAGCGGCTTTCTGTAATATAGTCCAATAGATAACTGACAGCTCAATAGACTGATAGATTAGATTAGATAGATGATAGATAGATAGATGATAGATAGATAGAGAGATAGATGACTATTTAGATAGATAATAGATAGAAAGCTAGGCAGATGATAGATGATAAATTGATAGATGATAGATGATAGATGGATAGATAGATAGATAGATAGATAGACAGACCAATAGATAATAGATGATAGACAGACAGGCAGATGGATGATAGATGGATGATAAATAGATGATAGATAGATAGATGATAGATAGATAGATAGACAATAGGCAGCTAGATGGATGATAGATAGATATAGATGATAGATAAATGATATGAACATAAATAATACATATGGATGATTTTTCTATATGAATATCCAATATAATTTATAATTTTTCCAATCAAGTTCTCCAAACATTTCATGAATCATGGTTTCTAGGTAGTGTCAAAACTGTATTCCTACAGTTATTCACTTATATGAAGCTAGTTAACTCTATACATTTTTAAACATTTTATATTTTTATTTTATGTGTATGATTATAATGCCTACATATGTGTAAGTGCACTCATGTTGTCCAAAGCCCATGCAGGTTAGAAGAGGGCATCAGGTCCCCTGGAGCTGGAGTTACAGATGGTTGTCAGCTGCCATGTGAGTTCTGGGAATCAAACCGAGTTCCTCTGCAAGAGCAGTCAGTGTTCTTAACCACTGAGCCATTTCTCCAGCTCCTCTATTACATTTTTATGCACAGTACTAGGTGACACATATGCAGTCGAATTTCTGCAACTAAAGCTCATGGAACATAGCGCAATAAGGGGTAGAGAGAGGGCTAATACACTCTTCAATTCTCACCACTGAGGCTTCTACATACATCAGAGTGTGATACACACAGAAGGCCACAACTGGCCAAGTGTTGGAGAATAGGAGACTGTAGAATATAGGATGGGACTCCTATATGGAACCTCACCCACCCATGGCTCAGGGACCATTGGGGAAGAGGAGGGAGAAAGATTGTAAGAGCCAGAGTTGGTTCATGAACACAGAGAGGTGGAGGCTTCCGTGTCACTGGAGGCTTGGTCATGTGAGTCCTGGCAGTGATGGCGTCAAGTGCAGGACCCATGTCAGCTCAATTAAACAAGGATCCAAAAGAGAAATAAGAAATAAGTGGTGGGCCAGCACTAGATTGAGAACTATTTGAGACTGATTGCTGCTGGGTGAGGGAGAGTTTTACTTACATACGACCACTGAATGGGCTGAATAGATTCCAGTGGATGCATTTACACTGGAGGATACTTGGGTACAAACACCTGAATGAATAGGACTCAACATGTATGGCAGAGTGCATAAGGTTTGGTGGGTGGGTGAGGGGAAGCATGGATGGGGGAGGGTGTCTAGATTTGTGGGAAATGTTTTAAGAAATTTAAAAAGCTCAATTAAAAGAAGATGTGTTCCAGCATTCAGCTTTCTACTCCTGATGCCTCCTGTCACCATGTCTCCCAGGCATGATTGACTCTTGTCTCTATGGATCCATAAGGCAAATTAAACACCATTACCTTGATCATGGTGTTTTATCACAGGAACAGAAAATACCTATTATGAAAGTTGGTACCAAGAGTGGGGTATTGCTGTGAAGAACATGGTTTTGTGAGTTTTGGGAGGAATGCAGAAGACTTTGGAATTTTGGATTAGAAAAGATGTCAAAGACTATAAACATAGATAAGTGACCTGATCTAGGAGGAGCCTAGAAGAAAGTGGTCCTGAGAACAAGGTAGTTCCAGAAGGAAATGATGACTTAAACAGCAACTTGGATATTTTCTCAAAGCATCTGGCTACAGACTGCTCAAAGCCTAAGAGCTTTCCTGAGGCTTAAAGTGAAAAGTATTAGGTTAATATTGGTGACAGAAATTTAAAACTAACATAGAATGACGATTAATGGTACATAATATGGGGATCTACAATGAAAAATAAAAGAGCAAAGGAGGTAGAAAAGATGCACAATGTATAGTCTGGATTGAAAAAAGGCCACTAGGAAGCTTATTGTTGGATACAGGGCATGTGCTGAAGGAGATGCTCTCTTTGACAAGGAGATTAGAATCATTAAGGTGAAGCCTCCAGATTTGCACTGGAACAGTGGAAGAAGTATCCTCAGGTCAAGACCATACCCAGCTAAGCCTCCAACTTGTGAAAGGAAAAGGCATAAATCATGACATATGAAAGCAGCTGCTGGTGATATGAATGAAACTGGCTGAGGTCCATCCCAGTCTGGAAGCAGAACTTTGCAGTCATTCACATTGTGCTAGAGTTAGAGGAAAGAAAGATGAAAGAGTAAGGCATGCATCTGTTCTTTCTGCACAGTTTCAGAAAGCCACAGTCCAGCCAATGTGTAGCAGGGAAATCCCTGCATATCAAATGCCTAGGCAACCAAGAAGCCCCAAGGAAGTTGTTGTGTGATGCTATGAAGGTGAATCCTGATTGTCAGCAGACACAACCAAGACATTGGAGATTCCAGAGTCCTGACATATCTTCCAATGTGTACTGTATCCAGGTAGTGGTGACAGATTGAGAGATGTATGCTTAATTCACCAAAGTGAGAGGAGATGACCCATCTAAGCTCTATAGAGGTAAAGACCTAAACAATCAGACATTGAGCTACCGGATTTGGTCATTGCCATGCTGGTTTTCCATCTTCATATGGTCTGATATTTTCTCACTATGCCCCCATTCCTTGTTGGAATGAGAACATATATTTTGTTCCATTGTATATTGGAAGCATATAATTTGCTTGTTGATTTCAAGGGGGCTTATGCTTAAGATAGTGCTTTGAGTCTCAGCAGAGACTTTGGACTCTACTTTTTGAATAGCGTCAAGATTGTTAACTCTATGGGGACATTCATGGTTGGACTAAATGTGCTTTGCATTGTGTGATGGTCATCTTGAGCCCAGAGGGGCAAGGGAGTGGAATGTGGTGGTTTAAATCAGTGTTCCCCATTAATTTCAAGTATTTGGACACTTGGTACCCAGTTCATGGTGCTGCTTCAGGAGGTCCATGGAGCCTTCAGGAGATGTGGCCATGCTAGAAACACTCCACTGGGTGCAGGCTTTGAGAGAATAGCTTACCCATTTCTAGTTAATCACTCTCTACTTCCTGTGACTGTTTGAAGATGTGAGTAAACACTCAAGTTTCTTCTCTGGCCATCTCTGGCCACCATGCCCCATCCATAATGGACTCATAACCCTCTGGAACTGTAAGACAAATAAACTCTCATTAAAAAGTTTTAAAAGTAAAAAGTTGTCATAGTGTTTTATCATAGCAACAGAAAAGTAACTAATACAATACATAAAATAACACTTCAGATTAAAATGATAACTTTTTTAGCAAATTTGATATGACACATAAATATGTAATCAACATGACTTCAATGAAGAATTTATATTAAAAAAATACAATGTCAAAATTTGAAAATTGAGAGTGAAAACTTTCCCACTGCTTACAGCACAGGAAACTAGAAAAGGTTGAGGAAAACATGAACTGCTTGTGAAGGAAAATGAATTGAGCCCTAATGACCCCACCCTTAGATAGACATGTGAGAATTATAATGGAGCTGCATACTTTATAGAATAAATTGCTCAAGAAAGCTCTCCAGCAAATGGACTCTAACCTTCATTTAACCTAGCAACATTCAAACATCACCTACTGAAAGTCCTAGACATTTCAAAAACATTGTATCATATAACACTGTTTCTCTACATGGTTCAGCATCATCTACTAACATATTAATTAGCTTGCAGTTTTCATTATATCTCTTTTTATTCCCTACAGCAGTATCTGATTTTGAGTGGTCAGAATGTATGTAATCCAGTGGCTGAAAATGAACTTCAGGGCTTTAAGTATCTCTTAAAAGCAGACGAGACTATTCTTTTTAAAGAAAAGAACATGATAAACTTGTTAAAATAAGGAAGTGCTCCAAATTGGAGAAGTAAAATGGTAATTAAATAAACATTGAGATAAAATGCCAATGGCATTTAATGCTTCATTTACTCATTCATTCAGCTACATTGACTTTGATCATACTGGGAGAATAACATCTCTTCCTCTTGCCCTCTCAAGGACTTGTGGTTTTGTTATTTACCTCTCTGTCCCAATCATAATACATTTTCCTTTAACTTCACTTCCCATTTCAACTTCCACTTTCTTTCTTTCTTTGCTTCAGGAAAGAATTCCATTCTAAATCCCAAACAACCCTGGAATTTACTATGTAGTCCAGGCTATCCTCAAATATGCGATCCTCCTTGCTCAGACGCCTCAATTTTTCTACTGCCCATCCCAGTTAAAAAACTTTAGTTTATATTTCCACAATTATCCATTATTTTTAAATGTGATAGAAGTTTTAACCTGCCCAAGATTATAACATCATCAGTCATCTATGTAATACTGTAATTACAATTACTCAATGTCAATATTCCACAGTATTGCTTAAACCTATGAGTTGTTTCAATGCGAATAGAAAAACAGAAGAGAAAAAAATGAAGTTTTCTTGTTTTCAGTTAATAGTAATCATTGTCCTCTCTGCTAGAATTCCTAAGTTCTTTGTTTGCAATCAGCTTATAACTTCCGACATGTATGAGTATCTGTTTGTGTAAATTTAGCATACTTTAGGTCATTTTATAGAAATAAGTTTTTGTACTTAAAACATGTATGTGCTAACGTCAGTTTCATCTCAGCAGGGGTGTACCTAGAGCACCGTGAATGATTATGTAGACTGACAAATATTTTAAATGTTATCCTGGTACTTTAATCACACTGTGAAAGAAACAAACACTTTCACCATGAAAGAAATGTTAATCATTAAAGAATGATTGAAATAGTAATTATTATGATAATCATTAAACTTAGAAATAGAAATAAATAAAAGTAAAGCTTACTAAACCATGGATGTATGGGAACACTATGATTCTACTAAACTGATGGAATAAGACAAGTCAAAATAGTCTAGATCAAATGTGAACATAAGAAGAAAAGCCCTAAAATATTGATTTTATACAGGGAAGATAAAATTGTGACTAAATACATGTAAAATTTACTAAATACATAGAAATCAGGTTTCATTTTGTAGACTGAAATGTTAACTCAAAATCAGGCTTATTTTGGGAATAACACTTTAGTTGAAAGAAACATAAAAATTGACATACTAGAGTACAGACAGCAAAGATACTAAAACAGATGAACCTTAGAGATTTGAATTTTAGTTAAAATATGGACCCCAATAAATATAAATTGAAAATAAGAGGCTTGATTCTCCCTAATGAAAATAGTCCTTTTCCTCAATTCTTCTGCTTTTCCTAGAACATGCATCTTATAATATATGTCACTTCTTTATTTGAAAATTAGGTGACTCTTTAAATTCTAGGCCTTTCTTTTAAATTACAGGTATTGCTTTGTCAAGGGCCTGAGAGCCATCTTTTAAAAATATAATCATGAAGGGATATGGTGTCCTACCTTCCAGTTTCGGCGGATCAGAAGCCTCAGTTCAGCATAAGCCCATTTGTACAATGGTGTCTGGGCCATCAGAGCTCACAAGAAGCTAGTTTTCCTATTGATATAGCCAGTTAACTAATGCAAAGGGTCCCATGAATTATCAAGTGAATTTAGATGAATTATGTGTGGCAAACAGTGCAGTGAGGCTTTCTCATATGACCCTGGTTATCAACATCTTGAAAGAATCAATGTAGAAGTTATATCTGTGTAACTATAAAGAGATTCCATTCCATCTGCACATCACAATGTGCTATAATGTTGACTCAATTATAAAATTATTTTCCTGCTTATGTTCTGACATTAAATTACTGAAAAGAAAAAAATATATTAACAATTAAAGTTATTGGTCAATATTCTCGCCTTGTTAATAAAAAAGAGAAATCCTAATAATATAGTCATCTTCTTTGTTATTGTTTTTAATATGAATTATCAACTTTCATTTGTAATTAGTTTTATGTTTTCCTTTCCTGATCTGGTTTTTATGAGTCTCTGTATTCATTATTTGTTAATTCATTATTGGTTTTATCTAAAGTCTTACCTAAGTTATTTCTTAAGAGACTATCAGACACTGATAATCTGTCTGATTCTTTGCACACCTGAAAATAATTTTATTTTCTAATTCCACTGAGATCCTTTGATGCAGTATAGTAGTCTAGATTTAAATTGATTTTTTTCTTAAAACCTTTCTCAACATTGTTATATTATCTAGTGGCATTGAGCATTAGAAATAAAAAAAGTTAGAAGCAGTCATGATTTTAATGAGTAGCTCTCCTTGGACTTGCTTTCTTTAGAAAGTTTTATTAGTTTTCCTATCAATTTTTCTACCTTTTTAAATAGATTTTTTGCAAATTTCACACAATACATGTTGGTCCTATGCACTCCCTCAATGTACCCCCACTGATTTTCATGCATTCTGTCATGTACTTTAAGGCCTTTGTCTGAAAAAAAGAAAGAAAAAAAAATCCACAAAAATCTGCCTAGATGCAAATAATCATGCATCTTGCTTAGTATTCTGAGTTATTTTCATCTGGAATTTGCATTTCACCCTTGACAATTTTTCTGTTTATTTCATTTTCTTTCCTGTTGATTAACTTTAACATCAAGGTCCATTACTTTAATTAATAGTGGAACTTTTTGATATATACCCAACATTTCTAACTTTCTTCTATTGAATTTTAAATTCTTGTGGTTTTTCAGGAAGAATAGTCTGACCCATTTTCCTGGTCACTGAAGATTTAGCAATTTAGTCACTTTTTTGGGAGAAGATTTTTGCATGATAAGAAAAGTGTTAAATTCAAAAGCATCTCTGTTTATTTTTGTATGCAATATTTAATCCTTTAAAAGCATTCTATACTTAGTCTAATATTATTTTTATGATAGCTCTATTAAGTCAAGTATTTCTTCCTGTGTTGTTTGTCTCAAATGTTTAATGATTCTTGTTTGTTGGTATATCATCAGAAATTAATTTCTATTTCTATCATTTGTCTCTCTGGGATACCTGTCCATTCTGAGAGATGACTGTGTTCTATGAGGGGCTTATTAAAACTTTTGTACACAGAGGTTTCATTAATTCTGAGGACATGTTTCTACAAACGAGAAACTGCTTGTTTTGAATCCCCACAGTTCTCACACTATTTTCACACAGAGGTAAAATATATAATTTAAAAAATTTTTCTTTGTGGCCCTGGGAATATAGCTTAGTCACTAAAGTTCTTACTGTACAATATTGAAGATTTGAGGTCTCTCCCCAGAGATCATGTGAAAAATAAAGTGTTACTCATTTGTAATCCTAGCACTTTGGAAGAAGAAACAGGAAGATCCCCGGGGTTCTCAGCCCAGCCAGCCTACTGTACTGAGCAAACCCTGACTCTTAGTAAGAGACTTTGGCTCAGGAAACAACATGGTTAACACCTGACGATGACACCCAAGGCTGACTTTTGGCTTCCATGTTCAAGCACACACAGGTACACGTGGAACTTCACAAACATGCACTGACATTCACATACATGCTCATATACATATATACACACAAAATTCATGTTTATTCTTTCTCTTGATAATTGCTATATTCAGTAGACCTATGGTCACTAAATATTATTTTTACTTTTCCTATGCCATTATTGAGCATGCGTTGAATTACTGCATTTATGAAAAAACTTTAAAATAAATATCTTCAAAGTACTTACATGGAAATTATTAAAATATTTGTAAACAAGTGTTCTTAAGGCATTTAGATTCACTGAATCTTTATGTGAAAACACTAGCATAACCTGAATATGTGTATATCCAAATATTATTTTACATAAAAGAAGGAAATATAAAGTTTTCTGGTTACTTTATAATTTTGTCTTTTAATTTTATTGTGGCAACCCTTAAATGTATCCACAC
This sequence comes from Nannospalax galili, assembly GCF_000622305.1. Lineage (NCBI taxonomy): Eukaryota > Metazoa > Chordata > Mammalia > Rodentia > Spalacidae > Nannospalax > Nannospalax galili. Next base: position 659,035 of record NW_008329362.1, read on the forward strand.
TAATTCCTAACTTTTAATGAAGTGTAGTGCCATGGGGAGCAGAGGCAGCAGGGCATGTTTTCAACATAACTTTAGTATGAGGTACATTTCAGAAATAACAGGAAATTAAACACATTAAGGCCAGTTAAATGAAGAAATGTAGAACCAAATCAGTCAGAAACAAATACATGGAGACGTGCCTATGACCTGTTGATGGAATGCTGCTGCATAACAACTGCAGAGGAATGCTCAGTGTGTAGCAGTCACAAGATGTGCTTGTTTCTTTGGATGTGGAGGTTGAAAATTTTTGCATTGCAGACTCTTCTGTCTCCTAGTATTGCAGATACAAGATAACATTAGAAGTTCCCAAAATATTTGAGGCAAAGAGAACAAAGTGCTTTAGCTACTTAAAGACATAAACACTTTTCTTGTGTTATGCATTGCTCTACTATGAAAGGCCTACAGTAAAAATAAACAGGGTCAATTGCCTATGATGATACTTGACTGAGAAAACAGTAGCCTTGTCTTTTTCACTGTACCATTGGTACAGGTTCTTGTAATCCCTTCTTGATTAGCCCTGACAAGAAATGCATAAGAAACTGAATTATCATAAAAGAGTTTTCAGCTTGTGTACACTAAAAGAAGTCATTGGCTCAGTGGTTAAGAACACTGGTTGTTCTTGCAGAAGACCCGGGGTTTGAATCCCAGTACCACATGGCAGCTAAAAACTGTCTGTAACTGCAGTTCCAGGGGATCCAATAGCCTCTTCTGTCCTTGCGGGCATTGCATGACACAGGTGCACTTACCTACATGCAGGCAATACACTCATACACATAAAAATAAAAATAATAAATAAAATATTTTTAAAAAGTAAGCATTTATGAAAAAACCCCTAGAGGAGGGGTGGGAATAAAGAAGAGAAACCAGAAAGGCATTGTTCTTTGCTGGGCCTGACAATGAGAATGAACAGCTGGCTAAAATTAAGAGCCGTTTTACTCCAAATCCCATAAGACATGAGGCACCTGGATTTTTCTGATTATGTCAAAATGCTTACAAAAGCAATTAAGGGAAGTGTTTTGAAGCCTTGTGGCTTCAGTATAGCAAGGGTCTCAGAAACCGTGGTTCCAGGTTAGGGTTCTTGATGTAAGTTTGTAAGAAGCATCTTCTATAATGAAGGCAAAGACATTGTTTGGTTCAGTGGATAGCAGCAATAATGACAGAGTAAAGATGTCTCTTGGCTCAGTCTGTTATATGTTTCTGTAACAGAATATGCAAGACTAGGTAGTTTATACAAAGGTTTATAAAGCTCCTGATTTTTAGGAGCTGAAAAATCAAAAGAGGATAGCACCAACATACAGGTGAGGGGTGAGGGCCCCTTAGACAACATCACAACGATAAAAAAGAAAACTAGAAGCAACTAGCTACATACAGAAGGGGAATACGTGTGATCAAGGAAGCAGGAGACTAAGGAAAGGCCAAGCTCACTCATACATCATCTCAATCATGAAGCAAGGGATTAAAAGACCTAGCTACCTTCTGCTATGCTCTACCACCACCTCAACATAACTATGTGTGGTAATTTGAGTGAGAATGTCTTCCATAGGTTCCAAGTGCTTGGGTATTTTGTCCCCAGTTGTTGTCACTGTTTAGGGAGTCTTAGAAGGTGTGGCCATACTGGAGGAAGCTTGCCACTGGAGATGGGTTTTGAGAGTTCTTAAGCCTTGCCAGATTTCCAGTTACTCTCTGCTTCCTGTACCTACTTGAAGATGTGGGTTTGGCTTTCTGCTCTGGCTACTCCTTCACCATGACCACCCCCCCATTATTATGGGCTTTAACCCTCTGAGATGTAAGCACAAATAAACTCTTCTTTCTACAAGTTGCCTTGGCCATCGTGTTTTATCACGGCAACAGAAAAGTGACACAGAAGTTGGTGCTAGGAGTGGGGCGTTGCTGTGAAGAACCTGACCATGTGAGTGTTTGGAGGAATCTGGAAGACTTTGGAAGTTTGGACTAGAAAAGTTGTTGAATACTGTAAGCAGAGTATAATGGGCCAGTCTAGTAGGAGCCTGGAAGATAGTAGTACTAGGGACAAGGTGTTTTGGCCATGATCACAGCAACAGAAAAGTAACTAATTACTATGCTAGAGACGAATTTCCAGCATGAATCATTAGGGGAATATCATAGAACTAGCCCTGATTGTCCTCCAGGGGTGGAGAATATCATATAGGTATTGGATCTCTGTAATGTGTTCTCAAGTTTTATCAAATTTTGTGAATCGATCTCAACAGTTTGCACAAATCCAGCAAAATACAAATTACAAACATCAGTGAATCCATGGTTATAATGTGTAACCATTAATAAATTACATGAGACAAAGATTTTTCTTGCAGCAGAAAATTTTCATATTGATGAATTTCTCATAATTATTCTAATGACTATATAAATTAAAGTTTATAAGATAATTTTCAATAACTTAAATTCACAGGCAATGTTGTAAGTCATAAGTGTTTTTAAAGTTAGGACAGAATACAATTGTAAATGTTACATATAATCCAGCATATATAATATATGTAAGTAATTATGTATAAATGAGAGTTTTATATGCATACCCATACAAATACATATATGAAAATAGAGATTAGAGAGGGAGAGAGAGGAATAGAGGAAAGGATTTTAGGAAATTAGAGCAAACTGGGGTTGGGTTTGTAGCTCAGACGGTAGAGTAAAGCCTTGCCTTGCATGGCCATGTCCTACATTCAATCTTCAGTACCACGTGAAAAAAAGTCATGGTGGTGCCTGCCTGTAATCTCAGTACTAGTGAAATGAAGGCAGCAGGTTCAGAAATTTAACATCATCCTCAGCTACATGGAGGGCACAAGGTCAGCCTTATATACACGAGACCTTATTTCAGAAAAAAGAAAAAAAAAGGAAATTAGGTCACGCAATTATAGAAAATAGGAAGTCTGAAATTTGTCAAATAAGTTTTTAGCTTGGACACTTAGTTAAGAGCTGATGGTGTAGTCTTGAATTCCAAATCTATAGTGCCTACCATCAGACTGTAAATCTGGTTGCAGTCTTGAAGCAGCACTTTTTCTTCTCCAGAAATCCACAGCCACTAAAACATACTACTAATTTTATGAAGTTCTTCCATAGTAGAAAGGTAAAAAATCAATTAAGTCTACTCTCTATAGATATTAATCATGTTTTCCAAATTTCTTCACAGCAGCAAAAAAAAAAAAACGGTGTTTTATCAAACAGCTGGGCACCATAGTCTAACTAAATTGAAACAGGAAGATAGTGCTCACACACATCTAAACTCTGTATTTGTCTTGCCATTGACTGAATCTCATAATATAAACTGATGAACAGTTGTCTTGGATGGATCCTCATTGTACTTGCATGTACAAATAGCAAATGCTTGAACATAATTTTCAGAATAAATGCACGTGATTGAGTTATCTGAAGAAACATTACCCGATCCAAATTTTTATGAATGTTGATGAGGAGATGTAATGATCTGTATTATTATTTAAAAAGCTCGCTCCACTAAATTGAGAGTCATTCTTAAAAATTCAATATCAATGGTCTTTACTTTTGAATGTATTATCAATGTTTAACTCTTTTAATGGTATGAAATGTATTTGATTATATTAAAAGATGTTGTTCTAGTCTGCTTTCATATTTCTGTGATGAAAACACTGACCAAAACCAACTTGTGGAGGAAAAGGTTTATTTGGCTTATAGCAGAGTCCATCACCACGGGAAGCTAAAACAGGAACTCAGGGCAGGAATCTGGAGCACAGACGATGGAGGAGTGCTGCTTATTGGCTTGTTCCCCTGACCTCTGCTCAGCCTGCTTTCTTTCTTTCTTTTTTTTTACTTTTACAAAACCTTATTGAGAATCTCATACATTCATATAAGGTGTTTGATTACCACGGGAAGCTAAAACAGGAACTCAGGGCAGGAATCTGGAGCACAGAAGATGGAGGAGTGCTGCTTATTGGCTTGTTCCCCTGACCTGTGCTCAGCCTGCTTTCTTTCTTTCTTTTTTTTTTCACTTTTACAAAACCTTATTGAGAATCTCATACATTCATATAAGGTGTTTGATCAAATCCATGCCCACTCCCTCCCTTCCAACACCTCCCATACCTAAGAGGTAATCCTAAAATATTTTAAGAATTAGATACAAGCTCCCAAATACTTTTGACATTTTTGGCCTTTGGAACAAAGTATGTTGCTAACAGGC
>NW_008329362.1:663959-664710 GCF_000622305.1 Nannospalax galili
CAGTATTGGAGACCAAGATTTGAAGTCTTACATCTGAGCAGCACTTTCTGATTAGGAACAAAATCATCAAAGAGAAATAATTGTCTAAATAACTTTTTATATAGACTTAATCCTATGTCTGGGAAGTATAATCCCTTGAACTCTTAAACAAGTATAATGATGACTTTACTCTTTGCTTAAAGTTTCCTTTTGGGTGTTTATGACCATAGAGTTGGCCTAAATAAATAAATTTATTTTTACCCTTAAGGTCATTTGAGAATCTGTTCCTCAGGGGTCACATGGGCTTGGGAGGAGCTCCTGGCTCCTTTCTTTAACAGTTCCATCTATGTGAAGATAAGCCCAAGGTCCTGTTCAACCATGTCTGGCTTCACTTGGAAGGATGAATGAGATATTTCCTCTAAGTTGACCCTCCTCTTTGTAGACTGGACACTAGTTCAAGTCCATCTTATGGGGTCTCCATGTCCTCCCTGAACAAGAGGACAGGTGAATCACCAGGTTTACAGGACATTTTGAGAGATGTTGCATAGTCCCATGGAACTTGGTCAACCTTGGAGGAGCGTAAGGGGCAAAAACTGTCCTTTAAGTCCCTCTGACCACATTAGTATAAGCCTTAAAGTATGGCTGTTAAACATCCAATAAGGTTAGTTCCACCAGTCTGATACTTTAATTATCATGTGTTATGTAGATAAGGCTTAAGTAAAGAACAAATATTCTCAGATAGACATTGACCACATTTATATTTTGTTCCTTA
>NW_008329362.1:664985-683779 GCF_000622305.1 Nannospalax galili
GCTATTTTGTACCTTAAACTACTTGACTAAACTATGACCTTAGAAATTTTAAGATTATGTGTATATTATTTTGTGTCATCCTTTATATATCATAACAATCCTATACAGACCTTCATCACTTGGTTAGGCTTTCCCATTTTTTCTATTTTGGAAAATATCTCCATTCCCATATCCTTTTAACATCGTTTACATTCTCATTTTCTTTTATTTTTTAATAATTATGAGACATAATAGAATTAACAAATAAATTTTTATCAGTTGTGAAACTTCTTTTCCTGGGGATGCTAAACAATGCTTCTTCCCTTTTAAGGTTCTAGGGTCAAGCCAATGTTTCATTAAAGTTTTACTAGGAAACCAATGAATTTATTGAGCTTACTGAGATAACTGAGGGGTTGCTGAGGTGTATGTATTATCTGAGGGTATGCACACTGGATAGCCTTTACCCAGCATGGGTCATGCCTTCTCTTCCTAACCTTCCTCAGATTATATACTTTAACCCTCCCCAAATCCAGGAAGCCATGTGTGATTAGGGTCAAATTACATTCAGTTGGCTGGAAAGAGTGGCTGGATACTCTGGTGAGGGTCCAATGACCCTGTGTAGCCCTCCTTTAATGAATGAACACAACTGTCAACAAGACCAATTGTGATGATGTTTAACAACCACAGTCTGCTTTCTTATACAAGACAGAACCACCTACCCAGCGATGGTACAGCCCACAGTGGATTGGGCCCTTCCACATCATCCAACAGTCTAGAAAATACCCCACAGATGTGTCCACATGGCCAATCCAATAGAAGAAATTCCCCAATTGAGGTTCCCTCTTCCCAGGTGTGTCAAATTAACTAAAGCTATCCAGCACAGATGTTAAACCTTAGAAATTTAAAACAATTCATATGATAACCAATTACTATTACTTTCCTTTTTATATATTTAGAATAATAAAATTTATAATTATATATAAGTGAATCAAAAAGATATTTCTCAAAAAATATGAAATAAAAATTATAAGTAAAAAGAAAGTATTCCTGGGGTTTATTGTTCACATTTTCAACTGGCGCATTATATGAGATAATGGTTTATCTCTCAACACCAAATGAACATGCTTCCTTAAGGACAACTGCATACTTAAAATACAATGCCATATTTAGCACACTGAAATCAATACTATGTCTGATTTGCATAAATGGTAATTTCTCTTTCCATATATCAAGCTAATGTTAAGAATTTGTATATCTTATTATGTACAGGCTCAGGCATAGGAACCTGAAACCAGACAGGTCCCAGACCATAACGGAGAACATACTACTCTTATTCTGCTAAATGGACAGAGTATTAAATCAAATCTTAACGATTTATTGTTACATCCATAGATTAATTCATCTTTCAACTCTCACCAGAGGAGTTTCTCCTTGCAGAAAATGGTGATTAACACAGAGACCCACAACTGGTCAACATACAGAAAATAAGACACTCCATCATAAATGGGACACTTGCATAACCCCTTGCCTCCAGAGGCTCAGGGACCATTGTGAAAAAAGAGGTGGCAGAAAGACTGTAAGAGCCAGAGATGATGGAAAGAGAATTTTTGAGACAGCATATGAACTCACAGCAATTGTGACAGCATTCAAAAGACCTACATTAGCTCAAGTCAGACAAATTCTCAGCATAGAGGGAGGAAGTAGGGTAGAAGGCCCCAGCAATGTGACAAAAATGGGATGGTATCATTCTTACAATGGCTGCAATCCCATTTCAATAAGACTCCACACGTTTGGCTTCATTTCACCTTAATTATATCATAAAGGGATTATCTTCAAGTGTAGACATTCAGAGTCATAAACTTGACTTCATAGCACAGCTACATATAAGCAATAGCACATGAGTTAATAGAGCTACATGAATAAATAAAGAAGGGTGATGAGTAGATGAACCCCCTGTTTTGCCTTTTGCAGCTTCATATTTCAGGACATAACAAAAAACACTTAAATAATGTATTATTTACATAGGACTTCAGAAAGTTGCTTATTTCCACCAATGAAATAGAAAATAATTCAGAAAGAAACTCACATATCAAAAGGTTTGATTTCATTTCTAACCAAAAATCTATATGGAGACACTGACCAGCAATGCACCTAAATAACAATTATAACTGATTATTTATATGATAATACTGAAAAAAATTGTGTCTCCAGTGCTTTCACTTCTGAATTTTTGTAGTAGAATGCGAGCTCCTTGAACATTAATCAGGTTTCTTAATTATATATTGTTCCTTCTATTTTTCAGAGTATATGTTCTATTTGTTCTCATAATAGTTATGAAATGTGTTATTTTTTTACATTTTTGTAGTTCAAGTGTTATTGCCCCAATTGACTCTGTAATTTTACCTAATGTTAGTAATGATGGAAAAAAATGTTAAGAGAGAGAAGGGCATTTGGCTTTGTGATTTTCCATTGTTCAAACAATAACATTAGATTTACTTGCTAACATAAAGTATAGAGAAAGCATTAATTAAGATGAACAGGATAAAAAAAATCTTGAGGAGACCTGGACAACCACTTACATATATAGTTTAAAGAATTTTCAGCTTTGCTGCAGTGCCACATTTGTGTGACACATGAACAAAACAGAAAGCTGTTTTAATGAGAATGGGGAAAAATTAGATTTGTACTACAGGATTTTAAAGAAATAGGTTGAGAGCTGAAAGATGACAGAATTTAAGAGTATCCAAAGATATGAGAAATAATTGGATTTTTTAAATAACAACTGTCCAAATGATTATGAAGATGCTAGGAAAATATTAAGAAATCCATCAGTTCAATTAGCCTTTAACTGGCACATGTCTTAATCTCAGTACTTGGGAGGCAGAAGCAGCCTACTCTCTCAGTTCCAGGATAGTCTGGGCTGTATAGTTAGAACTTATCTCAAAAGGAATACTTTATAAAATAATTTTAATGCTGATTACTTACTGGCTATAACCTGAACTAACTCCCTTTACATAATCTTGCTTTCTTTTCTCTTAATGCATGATTCAGTGCTATAGCTAACAGTTAAAAAGAAAAACATTATTTTATAACTTGTTTCAAATCATTTGTTTTAGTAAATTTATGGGCAACATGACAAGGTCAGACATGAGCATTATGACTCACTCACATTATTCAATAAGAAATATATTACATAACCACAAGTCTAAATAAGCATTACAATTTTGGTTTGTGAATCTTTGTTTTGATTTGATTTTTTAGAAACATACTCTCCCTACATAGACCAGACTACCCTCAAACTCATTATATAGCCCATGCTACTTTTAACCTTACATAAATCATCTTGCTTCACTCTTCCTAATATGGTGATTATAGGCATGTACCACCACGACTGCTGTTCTTTTTTAAAAAAAATATGTGTGTGTGTGTGTGTGTATTGCCTGCAGGTATGTATGTGCACATGTGTCATGCAAACCCTACAGAGAACAGAAGATGGCATCAGATTCCCTGGCATTGGGGTTATGGACAGGTGTTAGCCATTATGTTGGTGCCGGTTTTCCAACCCAGGTGCTCTGCAAGAGGAGCCAGTGGTCTTAATCACTAAACCAACTCTCCAGTCCCAAAACTAATATTCTTACGTTATCTATCTTAAAACTGTGAACACCAGTCCTCTGGGCCACCATCCCATCTATCCAGTCTACCCTGGTTGCACAGCTCCACCCTCCTGTCATACCTGTGAGTTCTTTCACACTCTGAGTTCTCCAATCCAAGTCTTCCCTGTCCACCCTCCCAGATCCCAGACTATATCTCTCCTGCAGCTTCCTGTACCATATAGACCCAAGAATTCCCTTAGAACTGTGAGGATCCTGGCCCCAGTGTTCTGTTTCCACCACCCCACTCTCACACGCCTATCTGGGTTCTCACAGCTTTTTTACTCATGCAGCTTGGTCAATTCTAGAGAACCTCACTTCCCTTGCAGCCATCGGTATACTCCCAGGTATGTCTGGGGTGGACAACCACCTCATCACCCAAGCAGACCCATTCAAGAGTAATATTAGTACATTTTCTTGATTACCACATTATCGGAATCACCCTTGTTCCTCAAATCAAGTTGGGGAAATAGCAAAGAAAGTTATAAACACCAATCCAACAAATAAATCACTTACCCAAAAGAATAAACACCACCACCCACACAAGTGCAAATGCCTAGGTCTTAACACACACACACACACACACACACACACACACAATAATAAAGCATAAAGAACCAAGACAATATGTCTACTATGGAAATGGCAGCCCATCATAATGTTTCTGCAAATGGCAACCTAGCTGATGCACAAGACAATGATTTTAAAATAAAAATTATAAATATATTTAAGGAACTCAAAGAGGATATGAATAAAAGACCAAATAAAACTGTGAAAACACAATTGAATTATATAATTGAATTCAATACATGAAATTAGATTTCAATAAGGAGAATTTCTGAAGAAAAGCAGAAGTGAAATAAACTTGAAATGAAAAACTCAGAAACACAAAAAGTTCAGAGGAAGATTAAAAAATGGATTGGAGTAAATGGAACAAAGAATATCAGATCTTGAAGACAATGTTGAGGAAATGGATTGCTCAGTCAAAGAAAATGCCAAATCTAAAATAACTTAGAAGAGAACATACCAGACAACTGGGACAGTATAAAATGATGAAACCTATCATGATAGTGGGTACACAGAACACCTCTAACTTGTTCTCAAAGTATTTTTCCAGCAGCACATCAGACATCTGCATTGTTATGTATTAAACACAATTGACCCACATAAGTTCACTTGTTCAATGTTTTGTCCCCAGCTGGCTGTGCTAGTTAGTGAGGTTGTGAAAACTCTAGGAAGTGGTGAGTCTTTGGAGGAAGTAGACCACTGGCATGTTTGCTAAGGGGCAACATCTTGTCCTGCTCCCTTCCTGCATTCATCTTTCTTTGCCTCCTATTTGCCAAGAGAAGCTCCACCACACCCAGCACCAGGATGTTCTGCCTCCTAATCAGCCCACAGACACTGACCAGGGCAACCACCTGACAAAACGTTTTGAAACTGGGAGTCCAAATAGCTCTTTCCCCTTTGAAATAGTTTATGTCAAGTATTTTGTGACAGCAATGAGAAAAGCAACTCACGCACAGGTCTAATAGACCCAATGGTACAAAAATACTTTTGAAATCAGAATTGTCTACTAGACTCCCTCATCAACACTCTACCTCATTCATAACTACTCCTCTGACAATAAGTGAAAAGGACAGCTCTGTAAAACAAATTAGACTCTAAAAGGTTTCTTTACAAAAACACACTGGTGTTCAAGCATATTTCCAACTAATGAGGTAAGGAGGGATTCCACATTGAAAAGAATATTTACAACACTGAAGGACAGAAAACTTTCTTATACATTTTTCAAAATACATTGAAGAATTTTTTACACATTTTAATATATCCCTATTTAAAATAAATATGAAATTATGTAACTCAAACTCATACTAATTGAGAAGAAAGAAAATTCTAATATAAAATATAGTGAGAAACAATGAATTCTCAGAATAGGAAATATATTTACGTGGTAGACAGAAAAAGAAAACAAATATAAGTGCATCCATGAGAGAAAATTGATGTGTCAAACAGAACATTTTTACATACTAAATTGAAATAAACTTTTAAAGTTTGAAGACCAGTAAAAACATAGGGACCCACTAGTTAAAACTTAGTGGAGAACAAGTTTAGGACAAATTGAAACTTATTTTTAACTAAATATTCAAATCGTCTAGCAATTTCACTTTTTAAGAAACACACATGAAAAAGAGGGGGAAATGCCATAGAAGTGAAGGTGAGAAACCTCGGAGTAATTATGTATTTTTCATTGAGGAAGGGGACACAGAAGCTGCTTTATGTTAATACAATGAAAAATTAGACAGCAATTTAAAGCTTTGAGATATCAGTGTGCATTTCAAGAAATATTGACATGGAAAAAATCAGCAAAACATATAATATGATAAACATGTATTTATCATATGCATGTCTGTTTGATTTGTAGGTATATATATATATATATTTGGCACACATTTATATATATGCATATGTATATAGTTATATTTCTAGAACACAATAAGGCATACATTATCTATGACTACATATGTTGTTATTAATATATAAACATAATCCTAGGAAGAAAATATTACAATCAATTGAGTTTTCAGAAGTTTTATACAAAATAACATTATTATCCATATAGTATATATATTAACTTTTCTGAAATTTTGCACTGTAATTTAAAACAGAATTCTCTCTTTTCTAAATAAATAGAAAGAAAAGTGGGGAAATATTCAGTATACTAATCATATATTCTTAAAATTTTTTGCTAAGCTTTGCTATCACATTTAATAATAAATTATATCATGAAACATTCATTGAAAAGATGGAAGTATATTTCTTCTTCAATTAAATATTTAGGTGGCAACTGTTGAAAGACAAGTATTATTGTCTCGAATGTAATAGTTTCTGTTTTCCTAAAGGCAACTTGAATAGCTCCCCTGGGATGATCTGCAGAGTTCTGTATTCTGCAATCTCAAACTGATCTCATACTTGAAGAATTCTCTTCCATTCCTAAACAGGCACTGCAGAATTCTTGTACTGGATGTTATATATGCATCCACACTTTCATCTTTTACAAATAATTAAGAAACAGGCACTCTAGTCCAAATTATAAAACCCTTCATTTTAAGTTTGTGCTATATCAAACTTTCATTTTAATCTTGAATAAAATTGTGTGAATAAAATTGTCACTAATGGAAAATAGTTCTATAATTTGTCAAGTCATTTCAATAAGCTTATCTGAAAGCAAGAGCATAACTTCTCTGAAAAAAATAACAGAAAATGGGAAGACTTTTGGAGGCTGAGTACATGTAGAAAAAAATATCATTTTACATCTGCACTAGGGATTTATACTACATTACTGATACTTCTAAATAATATTACTTATCTTTGTGTATTTGTGTGTGTGTGTGTGTGTGTGTGTGTGTGTATAAAGGCTTGTTCAAGAAATTACAGCAGTAAATAATGTTGGATACATTATGAAGAAATAATATTTTCACTTCAAATGAAACTAAAAACCTTGAGGAGAAAAGACAGGATATAAGGCCACACCACCTTGGTCTGCTCTGCAAAATGTGACTAGTAAAATACCAGTGTGAAAATTGATGCAGAATTGTTTTGTAAATTGGAAAACCCAAGTATGAGAACTACTCAGGCAATGGAATCACTTGTAACTTGATGGGAGGCATTAGGCAGATTCTAGAATGACAGACTTCTGTGGGTGTTAGCAAGGCCGACTGGGATGGAAAGAGGGAGGAAGGAAGGAAGGAAGGAAGGAAGGAAGGAAGGAAGGAAGGAAGGAAGGAAGGAAGGAAAGGAAGGAAAGGAGGGAGTGTGGGTCTCTCCCTTCCCTCGTGGGTCATCAGCCACCGACCTTCAAGAACAGAGGGAGCAGAGGCGGCAAGCAGGGTCAGGATAGCCTGTGAGTACAATGGAAAAGACCTTCTGGGAGTCAGCTTCAGTGAGACAGCTCATCTATTCAGCCGGGGTGAGGGGAGAAATATAGGGTGAAGACGGCAGCCAAAGCTTCACCTGATAGGTGCTTATAGTATGCTTTATTTACATGTGGTAGGAGGACACTATCATCTGTCTGTAGTGCAATGCCTAATTATCATACAGAAAAAACTTACAGTTTTTTGCAGGTAACTATGCCAAAGGTCATGTTCCAAATAAGGCCAGACATCTGTGCTTGGAGACACTTTCCAAATAAGGTCAGGAAGAGAGCAGGAAGCCCCTGCTGAGAAAGTGAGTCCTCCATCCAGCGCTGAGCTCCATAGACCTATCCGGACATGGTGGACTGCAACCTTAGCAGCAGGGTCCCCCAACAAGGGAGGAAGAGAGGGAGGGAGGAAGGGAGAGAGGGACAGAGGACCCAAGTCTCAGCTAAATGCTGGGATGTGCACATAGGGATTTGAACACAGTGATAACTTTGTAGGGTAGAAGTGATATCCTCCTCCTCTTCTTCTCCTCCTCTTCCTCCTTCTCCTCGTCCCCCTCCTCTTTAATAAAGATAAAGCACACCACCCCAATATCATTCTAGCTTTGAAATCTGAGTACTTTCATCAATGTCCTAGCAGGAAAAATTAGCCAGGAATGCCAGTGACATGGTAGTGGAACAAGAGGAATAAAAGAGTAGTGGGTGAGATGTGAAGGGAAAGCTATGCAAAAGGGAAACTCCTTTCTCCAAAATATAATCGAGAATTTATAGTTATAGAAATACAGCTTACATAAAAATTATAGTATGTTATTAACAGCAAAACAACTCACTTGTTTTTCTCACCTGATTAACAAAAATCATCATGTAATTCCAGCAATTAGATTTCAATTACCATCAGACAATCCATTTAAACAGAACATTGATTTTGAATAGGGATACAATCACACCTTAGTATTGTAAGGAGAAAGAACTTCTTGACTTTATATTTGCATCTATTGAAAGCTAGAAGTCATGAATATTAGAAACCTATGCAGAGACAAATTAGAAAACACATGCAATGGAGACATTTGTATGTGCTGCACTGCACAATGGTGTGAAAAGTAGTATTTCTGAAAATTAAATGGGCTAGTGGAAAAGCCAGAACCTTTTAGCCATTTCTACAGGTCTCAAGACACTGAATAAGCTCAGAATCTAAACTGTACATGATTGAAATTTCCTTAGAATTATAAAGTTTTACCAAACTCACTGTGAGATGTTCCTGAGACAACTGTGCTATTTCTGATATCTTTCTACTTCCTCAAAGCAATCTTTAAAACTATTTTGGTTTGTCACATGTGGCCTGGGAATCTGACATAATTCTTTTAGATGACAGCCATGCCACCCTGACAGATGGGCCTGATGGGAGCCATGTTAATGGGCAAAAGCACCCATAAATTTTAATTAAAGTATGCTGGCTTTCTGAAATTATACTCAAGTTTTTCCTTGCTAATTTGAGTTTTCTTATAGCAAAATTTGTCCTAGTTTTTCCCCCTTCAAAGTCGTTAATTTTACAACTTTTCTCTCCAGACAGGATTACCATGATGGCTCCTATATTTATGTGCATCCCATTCTTCTCTTTGGTAGGTTCCCTTCATCTCCTCCATTGTTCAGTTTCTCTGGATGGACAAAGATAATGCTTTCAGTTCTCAACCAGCAGGATAGCTTCACCTTAGCTACTGGTTTATCTTGTTGACCTCCCTGGTCAAAGCACTGCTATTTTTTACCTGGGTTGCTTTAATAGTGTCCTAAATGTGCCCTGATAGTCTCTTATCAACATGGCAGCTGGTGTTGTTCATTGTAAAGAAATATTTCAGATCATGTGGCCCATCTGCTGAAGCTCCCAGCATCTTTCACAATGAGAGCCAAATTGCTTTGAAAAGCCATTTGTATCCAATATGGCCCGAATCTTCCTGTATCTTGGTCTTTCATCATTCTTTTTGACTAAATTTCATGCACCTTCACTTTCTTGAACACCCAGTCCATGTTTTCATTTCAATTCATTGCAGCTTGCAGAGAGTTTACAGGCTATGTAGAATAAATTTAAAAAAGAAATACAAAATAAAAGCAATTGTTTGATACATGACACAATGGTAGGAAAAAAATAATATTTCTTTTTATAATATAGTGCAGGCCTTTGTTTCACAGGAAAAACTCTCAGAGAGGGTTCCATAAGAATCAGAGCCCACTGTTCACTTACAAATTGGGGTAATTATAGGACAGAAGGAGTTAGGGTAACTATTGAAATGAAAATCTTTCTTTTTGGGTATAAGATTGACCCCAAACCAAAGAACCAAATAATGGTGAGTAGCCAGTTTAATATCAGGAGATTATAAACATCTATATGGCCAGCCAAGAATTATCAGAAAATTTCAGGGGAGACAGTGGCAAGGATTTAGGAAAATAATTTTGGAATACTAAATACTGTGAATTTGAGAAATTGCAACTAACCAAAATGGAGGAACTATTCAAAATTGTATGGCCATGGATGATATTCCTTATTTTCCAGCTCTTACTTGCTGGACAGGAACAGTATGCTCATCAGAGGTCTTGCAACAGTTTTTGATATATGATTTTTTAAACTTATTTTATTCATTTTTTATTTTATGTGTATGAGTGTTTTCTCTGTACAACAGTGTCATGCAGTACCGCCAGAAGCCAGAAGAGGGTATCAGATTCTGTGGAAATAAAGTTACAGCTGTTTGTTAGGCATCCTATGGGAGCTGGGATCCAAACCCAGGTCCTCTTCAGGAGCAGCAAATTCTCATAACCTCTGAGTCAACTTTCCAGTTCCTAGTATCTGAAATTTCGAATGAAGAGGATGCTATACAGGAGCACGTACTTCCTCAGTGGCCTCCAAGCTTGTTAATGTATGTCTGGCTATCTAACATTCTCCACTGAGACCCTAAAATCATTTAGGAGATGGACAATAATCAGTCTGGCTGCTTGTATAGAGGGATATAGGGATTCATTATTGCTGACTCTCAGACACTGGAGGACATCAGGAGGACTCAGGTAGATTGAATTAGATTGTCAGTGTTACCTAAGTGTGGACAAATTGTAGAGGATAGTAGATAAATTTAAGACAATAGTTAAGTACTACTGCATGTCTATAATTTGTTGTGCCAGTCTTTGTTGTGGTTATTTGGCTTTAAAGCTGGAGTTGGACCATTGATTGATTTTTCTCCTTAGCAGTTTGCATAGTATCCTCCAGAACCATGAGAGCTAATTTTAGGTACAAAGTTTCCATTGTAGATCTGTACTTTGGGCTGGGATCACAGAACAAAGCAGAACAGGGGGCAGAGAGAATACTAATGCATCTCTCAACTCTCACCAGTGAGGCTTCCTCATGCAACAGAGTGTGATGCACACAAAATGCCACAACTGTCCAAATTATAGAGAATAAGAGAGACTTCAGAGAGAGTGTCTCTGGATAGGACTCCTATATTAAACCTTACCCACCCATGGCTCAGAGACCATGCTAGAAAACTGTTGGGAAAGATTGTAAGAGCCTGGGATGGTGCATGATCATAAGGAAACAGAGTCTTCCAGGCCTCTGGAACTTGCTGATATAAGTTTACAGCAATGACATCAGAATGCACAAGACCCATGATGACTCAATCATTCAAAAACACAGCATAGAACTGGAGAAATGGGGGACAACTTTAGCCAAAGAACTATTGGCAGCTGATTACTGCTAGATTAGAGAGAACTGATCTTCTTTAAGGAAGAGAATCTAGGTAAGCAAATTAGATTCTAGTGGATAAACTTGCATTGAGGGACATCTGGGTACATAAATTGACTTGATATGCTTTAACATATATGACAAAATCCATGAAATCTGATGGGAGTGTTGTAGGGGTTATGGGTGGGGTAGGGGGGTATAAAGGTGATTAAGATGTTTTATACGAAATTCACAAATTTTCAATAAAAATATACGTTTGAAAACAAAAAGAATCATAAATTTTGTATTTGAGAATTTTTCATCTTTAGCTAAGTAAATCATTTTTATAATTTTTCATATAATCATATTCCATAAAATTAAAAACATGTTTAGATGCTCTATTCCTTATAGTAAGTTTGGTTTTGGTTTGTTCATGCCTTCAGGTTTTCCTCTCCTTCCCAGCTTTCTTGTGTTAGTCTGCCTCATTTCAAGGTGGAACTAGCAGTCCTCTGGTAAGATTTTCATTCATGGATTATCATGAAACAGCAGGAGTCAGGACATCTGGGCTGCCTCATACTTAGTTGTACAATTTTAAGCTTGATGCCTTCTGTGGTAAAATCAGGAACTTAATTAATTTAGAGATTTCATATGATTTTAGCCCTAAGTTTTCTGTTATTCACAATGTATGCTCCCCACCCCCCAAACACCTTAAGAATATTATTTCCTCAGATTCAAAGCCTTGAAATAACTTTTACTTTTAAAATGTACTCTGTTACTCATTAAGGCTGTGAATTTGAGGAACCCCTAGTACTGACCTCCTTTTAAAATGAGAGTTTACTGTTCCATCATGCTTTATCAAACTTAATTTCCCCTTACTCTGAGGCAATTAGCAGTTACTTTTCCCAGAACTGTCAATAGGGCCAAAATGACCCAGTCCAAAATATGTTCCAAGCCTAGTTTGATCAACTTCCCTGGAACACTTTGTCTCAGTCACAGATTTTGGATATTTTCCCCCACCTTTGTGAAATGCACTTTTTCTCTGTCTTCTGTGAACTCTAACTCTTCAAGACTCTACCTGTTTCCTCAATTTAGTCTTGAATATAGATATCTAATAAACTATACTGCCTTAGGATTTTCAAATATTATTTCCTTATCTACTCTAAAATTCTATTACTATATTTAAATTTTTTGCTTTACATAGACATTTTAAATATAAAATAATAATTCCATGAAGTATGAAATGTATCATTTTAATACCCTGAAGCCAAGGGTACAATATTCTGTGCTCTTATCATCATTTTGAATTTGTTAGGGCCTGGCACACTGTCTTCTCCTGCAGAAAGCATATGGTGCCTACCTATTACTTTAAGTCAAATGTTTAAAGATACCTTTATTTTTAAATTTATATTGGGCTGTACTCTAAGATAGCTGCATCAATTTGTTAAACATTCTTCAGAAATTTCATAAGATATTTTGGGGAAATTATCCTTTAAATATTAAAGCTGATTTCTTTTAAAATATTTGATATTAAAATCTTCTGAAGACACAGTACAAAACATTTGGCCAGTACTTTTAATGAGTATAATACTGGTTAAAAAAATTCTGTCTCTTCTCTTCATTTTAATGAAGAGGCATCATGACACCCAAAATAGAGAGAGTACATCATTAGAATACTAGGAAACAAGAATAAATTCTCCTGTAGACAAAGGTTTTATACTAAGCTGTGGTGCTTAGGCTTGATCAGTGTACCTCAGTGGACCATGGTTCAATTTCTGTAGCTCTACCCAGTATCGTACTCTATCTTAGAGTATGTTGGAGACCCCAGGTGGAAAAAATTAAATCCCCGAAGATTTATACTTTCATTTACTTCTTGACTTTTGCCCCTTTAACAATGTTCTATGCACAAGATATTGCTTGCATAAATGTTGAATTAGAATCTCTTAAAATACTTTCACTCACTCAAATACTTAGGTAGTGCATATTTATTAAAATGGAAGAGGTATTATTTTCCATGAATGAACACTTCATTAAGAGAAACATAAATCACTTTACACCAGAGCAGCAGTATACATTAAAATTATCAGAATGAGAGATAGAACCATACTACATTATTTGGAGCAACTGAAATACATGATGAATTCAGTTAAAAAGATTTCTAAAGCTGCTCAACAGTTTTGTAAATAAATACTTTATCAAGAAGATCAGAGGAAAATGATTTTCTTGTGTAATATTAAATGTATATAAGTTAAAAACTTTCCTACTTATTATTTTCTTGAAAGTGACCATTGTAAAAAGTAAATTACAGTAATAGACTTGCTGTTTTAACCAAAAGAGAGCTAGTAGCTCAATTCCTCCAAGTTACCCCCTCTCGTGATACAAAAATACTGGGAAAAACACAAACCAGAGCAGAATAGTTCTGAATGACAGAAGCAGCCAAGTTATCTGGGGACCCCAGGTCTTATGGGATGATATAATGGTAAATTTCCTCCCCTCTGTCTAAGACACGGTGCTGTTGAAGAACTCAGAACTCAACAAAGACAGAAATGGAAGTTTTAAACACAAAGGAAAGCTAGCAGTCCTTCTAACTGTGGAAAAAGAATGGCATAACTGAAAAAAACCTTCTTAGCATCCTGCCTGACTCTAGCAAATACCAAGAGAAAATTACTACCCTTAGCAACGTATCTCAGTCTTCATAACTCCTTTCCTCTCTGGTTTTCGGGTTGTTGAGCAGGAAGCTGAACATGAGTTTCATGAAGAATCAAGAAACAGAGCAAAGCTCTGATTCTCCTGCCTAAGGTATCAGAAGGACTGAAGAGGGAGTGAATTTTCTCCCCATGGAAGAATCATGCACTGGTATTGTTTGTTCATAGTGATTGTGGGATGGTGTCAGCCAGACCCACAGAGGAGAGAAGCCTCTAGTGCCACCTAACCACAAGGACACTGAGCAAAGCAGTGAAGATGTGTCCTCATGAGCACTCTACCCCCTAAGTCATCAAGGCCCTCAAGGAGGAAGAAAGTGGACCTACACACATACCAGAGGCAAACTGACAGGATGAAAGACTAAAATGACAGCCTGATCAGCATTCCAGTTCATACACCACTACCCCTGATAGTAGGAACCAGTAGAAAACTAAGAAACTACCTCAAACTGAGTTCGAACAGATGGAATGAGACAGTATGAACACTGGCTGGCACTCTACTAACACTGCCACATGAAAAGTAGTTCAAATTCCACCCAGCATAAAGGAATAAAATAAAGTTGTTTGAGGTTTAACAATAAATAATCCAATTAGACAAGCAAAGGAAGTATTACAAACCTAACCCAAAGAAAGGTAAAAAGATAACACGATAGAGCAGACCTGTAATCTCAGTGCTCAAAAGGACAAGGCAGCAGAATTGGCATTATTTTTTTTTTACAGCACAAAAAAAGATTACATATACTTAATGCAAAGCTAAGGAAAGGGTAGTCCCAAATTCAATAAAAATACAATTGTCCAAATAGTCCACCCATTTGCTGAACCAGAAGATGGGGATGCAGGCAGGATCCTCTGCCTCAATCTGCCACACCAGCCCTTGTTCAGAGGGCTTGGAGGCACTGACGCTGTTCAGTTGCTGCAGCATTTCACTTAGGTGACACTTGACCAACCGCCTCTTTAGTCTCCCAAAGGAGTGGTTCTTCCATTTCCTGGGGACTCTCAGGTGCTGGGGGTTCTCTGTACCTTTACTGAGGACCTTAAGAGGCTCCCTGCTACTGGGGTCCAGGATGCTATGAGCTATGGAAAATGGTGGTGGGACCATGAGGCAGGTAATGGTGAAACAGGCAAGGATGTAGCTGGACATGAAGAACTCATCATTGAGCAGCTCCTGGATGGTGGGGTGAACAGTGGGGTCTGTTTGAAGCTTCTTCTGGATGAGGGAGGGGATCACAAGGTTGATATGCTTGGGAATGCTATACCTTGATGCGGAGGTAGGACTCTTTAAGGCGTGAGGTCTCAAAAGGTGGTTTGCCCACTAGCAAGATATACATGATGCATCCAATGGACCACACGTCCACATCGAAACTGTGCCCCTTCTGCTCAGCACCTCAGGAGCTGTGTAATTAGGATTGCCACATGGTGTATTCTTCTGTTCCCTGTCATAGTCCACTTTGGTTGCCAATCCAAAATCCTCTATGTTTGCCTCCAGATCCTCATTCAGGAAGAGGTTGCGGGAGCTTGAGATCCCAGTGAATGTCGGGGTTCCAGTGAAGATAATGGCAGCCCAGGACGACCTGTCACAGGGAACAGTGGGCCTCAGGCTTGGTCAGTGCTTACCTCCTCTTGTGCAGCTCCAGGAGAGAAATTCTGCGACAGAGCTCCAATACCACAAACACGCAGTCACTGTCCTTGAAAATGCCGTGGAAGCCCACGACGTGCCAGTGTGAGGCTGCGTGAAATTGCCCCAGAATACCTCCTTGGTGTCTGAGTCTGAGATCTCGAAGCACTTGGTGATCCTTTGCCCAAGAAGCACCCACACATACTGCCACTAGCTTCGAGGGTCCAGTAGGACCTCGGGAGTATCTCCTAGGACAGCTGGAGGGCCTCCGGATCTGCAGGAGCTGCAATCCCACCCTCTCGCCGCCCCCATTCCCTGGGTTGGCTGGTGCTCTGGCCAGCTTTCCTGCTTTCACAGCTGCCTTCGTATTTTGGAAATTGCTCATCAGACCTGGCAGGGAGGGTGCAGAAGGACTAGAATTGGCATTATTTAGAATGCAGCCTGGCCTACTTAGGAGGGGGATCTGCTGATCTCAACAAAGTGAATTTATATTTACAAAAAATTCTGAATAAAGGTACTCTTTGGGGACCCTGCCGTTAAGGTGTAGTCCACCATGTCTGGACAGCTCTCAGAGCTGAGCTCAAAATGGAGGACTTGCTGATCTCAACAAAGTGAATTTATATTTACAAAAAATTCTGAATAAATGTACTCTTCGGGGACCCTGCCGTTAAGGTTGTAGTCCACCATGTCTGGACAGCTCTCAGAGCTGAGCTCAAAATGGAGGACTCCCTGTATCAGCAGGGCTTCCTACTCTCTGTCTGACCTTATTTGGAAAGTGTCTCTAAGCACAGATGCCTGACCTTATTTGGAGCATGACCTTTGACATAGTTCCCTGCAAATGCTGCCCCTGGTTTTCCTGTATGATAATTAGGCATTGCACTACAACCAATCAATCCCCCCCCTCCCCTTTCTACATGATAGGGTCCTCCTGCCACATGTAAATAAAGCATACTATGAACATCTATCAGGTAAAGCTTTGGCTGCTGTCCTCAGCCTATATATTCCCTCCAACTCTCCTAAATAAACGAGCTGTCTCCCAGAAGTTGTCTCCCGGAAGTTCTTTCCATCTTCTGGAAGTTCTTTCCATCATACTCATGGCCTCCTGACCCTGTTCCTCGCTTCTGCTCCCCTTGTTCTCGAGGACCGGTGGCCAACGACGCATGAGGGAAAAAGAGACCCACAGAATACGTTTGGTGGATTTGTTTGGAATAATCTTCAAACTAATAACAATGCAGTGCCCTTTAAAGAAAAAAATCTTAAAGAAAAAGTGGCATATTCATCATGTGTTACCACTCTTCAATGAATAAGAACACTAGTACATCCAAAATTGATGGACCTGCAGTTAATTGGGAAGAATAGGGATAAAGAGCCAGTCAAAAGACATGCAGAAAAGATGTACATTTAAAAGTACATTAAAAAAGAAGAAAAGTCAAATGATAGGATTGGTTGTAATAGGAAATCTATAATAACAGAACTAAAGATTTTTATGAGGGAATGATCAGAGGGTGAATTTACTGCGTTTACTGTCAATTTTACACAGAACAAATCATACTTATTTAGAAATGTAACTCTTCTGTGTTTGAATCTTGTCTCTTTTTATGCCAAATGCAAGACAATGAAAAATGTAGTCTCTCAGATCTTAACTCATGCTTGCAAGCAAGTTATGTAAATTAAATTAAACTATGTATTAATCAACTAATCGTAATGTTTTGGATAATTCAAATAATCAATGGATTAAATATTTACTGTATCAAAAAATTTAAACATATAAAAACTTAAAAATAAAAATCTAGAATCTTAAAAAATTCATATAATTTAAGGATCCACTTACATAACTATTTTTAGAATGTTTGGAAATGTTATGAACATAAAATTGGAGAGAAATATATAGTAGGGATAAAAATAGCTTGTATTTTGACTGTGTTAGTCACCACATAAGCCAAAATAGGTATTAATAAATATGCACAGACCTAAATATGCATGTCTATACACACTTAAGTCTATGTAACACATAAATCTGATTAAAATTGGAGTTGCACATCAATATCAATTTTCTGGTTATTATATTTACTGTGATTAATGGAGGTGGCACCAGTAATATTCATTAGGGGTATGTGTCCATATATTTCAAACTGTTGTAACAACTGTATAAGGCAGTATACAGAACTCTTACAAACTAAAATTAAATCTACCATATGATCCTGTATACCATTCCTAGGCATATATCCAAAGGACCAAGCCTACTGCAGAGATCCTTGTGCATTTATGTTTGTTGCTATTCTTTTCATAATAGTTCAGAAATAGAAATAGCCTAAATACCCCTAAATGATTAATAGAAAATGGAATTGTGATACATTTATAAAATGGAGTTCTACTCGGTGGTAAAGAAAAATGAAATCATTAAACTTGCAGGCAAATGGACAGAACTAAAACTGTTATACTAAGTAACACAGCTCAGAAAAATAAGTGATATATGTTATCTCTCATTTGTGGGATATTACCTCTAAATCCCTAGATGTGAGCATATATCCTGATGTAACTTCATGAGCCAGGAAAATGGTATTGAACCTTGGGGCTAAATGGAAAGAAGAATCCTAAGTGAGAGGAGGATAGTAGGAGACAGGTGTTATCAAGAGGAAATTGGGGGAAATATAGGTATTTTACTGGGAAGAGAAAGCGGAGGGTTATATGGGGGAGAAAAGGGCGAGATAAATAATGCTTAGTTGGAGTGAAAGAACAGAGGGAAATGGGTTAGTTACAAAACCTACTGAAAAATATACATTCAATATATGCATATGAGTGCATGCGTATAACTGAAGGCAAAGTAACAAGAAACACAGTGCCAGACAAGAGAAACCTCCCTTCCAGTAGTTGGTCCAGGGTAGTCCAAAAGAATCCAAAAAATGACAATGGCTATTGCCACAGGCCCTGATTGCCTTTGAGAACTTGAAGGTAAGACCCAGTTGTTGAAGACAGTATATATTTCAAGCACAGGACTTGGTGCAATTGCTTTGGAACTGACCAGGATGCCTCCTCCCTGAGCATCAGCTTTCATAGTATCAGAGAATACTATGCAAGATTCTAAGTAAGTATGTCAGTCAGTGGTCCAACCCATCTGTAAAATCGAATAAATACAACAATAACAGGCACAGCAATCTATCCCTATTGGTGCAGTAGTGGCACTTTTATCTTGGGACTAATGAACAGGTATCTAATTAGACTTAAAAAACAATCA
>NW_008329362.1:683810-684809 GCF_000622305.1 Nannospalax galili
ACCACTCATTAAAGCTTATTTTGCAACAGATGGAGATTATTACAGAGTTCTGCAACTGGTAAAATGCAAAAATAAGTGTCTGTTTGATGGCCATCCCTAAGTGACACATCTACAATGGCATTGCTACACCGAAGCTCCATGGAACATAAAGGAAGAGAGGGCAGAGAGAATATAATTGTATCTCTCAACTCTCACCAGCAAAGATTCCTCATTCAACAGAGGTGATTAACACAGAAAGCCACATCTGGCCAAAGTGTGGAAAATAAGAGACTGCAGAGTGTGTTTTGCTAGATAGGAAAGCTCCATGGAACATAAAGGAAGAGAGGGCAGAGAGAATATAATTATATCTCTCAACTCTCACCAGCAAAGATTCCTCATTCAACAGAGGATATTAACACAGAAAGCCACATCTGGCCAAAGTGTGGAAAATAAGAGACTGCAGAGTGTGTTTTGCTAGATAGGACTTCTATATTAAACTCCTGCCACCTGGGCCTAGGGACCAATGAGGAAGAGGGAGCAGAAACACTGTAAGAGTCAAAGGCAGTGGATGACCACAAGGAAACAGAGTTGTCCAGGTGTCTGGGAACTTGCACATATGAACTTAAGCAATGGTTACAACATGTACAAGACCCATGCAAACTCAGACTAGACAAAATCCCAGCATAGAACTGGATCAATGGGCAAGAAGCACCAACCTTAGTTGAGGAACTTTCGGTGACTAATCACTGCTGGGAGAGAGAGAGTTGATTTTCTTTAAGGCAGTGATGGTAGAATGGCTGAACAGGCACCAGTGAATGAACGCACACTCAGGGACATCTGGGGACACAACCTTGACTTGATAGGCCTTACAATATATGACAGACTACATGAAATCCATTGGGGAGAGGTAATGCAAATATGATTTTGATGTAATTTATGAAATACCAAAATTTCAATAAAATATATATTGTTTAAAAAAACTTTGTTTTATTTTCTTTGAAATGAATGAGAACCAATATT
>NW_008329362.1:684860-688196 GCF_000622305.1 Nannospalax galili
TTTACCATAAAATACAGTAGCTTTAATGAACTGAATTTAAAGACTATAACTGCTGTGGGCAAGATTAATACATTCAGACATATAAGAATCAACAGTATTTTCTGAAGGGAGATTTTGTTCTCTTGTAAGTTGAAGAGGAGATGATAGATGGGAATGGTGGCCTGATAGTGGTACCGAGATGCAAAACTGCCTATGTCAACAACTGAATACATGAAGTTATCAGAAAAATGTGATGGGAAGTTATGGGAAGAGTTGGAGGGGAGGGAGGGGGTATGGATTTGATTAAAACACCTTATATGTGCATATGAAATTCTCAATAAATTATTTATTTTAAAAAAGGAATTTCTAAATTATGTCAATAAAATATTTAAATTAATCCACTCAAGATGTGTGTTTGTTGGACCAAATTTAGAAAAAAATATAGTAAAATAACAGCATTGATTTGTTTTGCCATTTTTTTAAAAAGAAACTCAAAGTTTAAAAGGATCTTGAGGCCAGGTCAGATTTATTAATTTAGTTAGGAACATTGAAAAATGTGTCCAGGAATATAAATACCCTTTTTTCTACCTCAAAAATGAAGGTTTATGGAGTTGGTAGATGTGACAAAAATTCTATTTCTCCAAATCTTAAAGAGAAAGCAGACAAAAACTGTGACTATAGGTCAAATATGTGATAGTATGTAAAAACGGGTACTTGAAGAATAACTCATGCTTACCTGAAAAGTATAAAGAAAATGAGCCATGGGACTGAAACAATGGTAGAACCCAGTACAGGTGCTGTCATTTGGGAATTGGTAATGTGCAGGACAGGCATTTTACTTAAGCTTTTTAAAGAAAAAAGAAAAGAAAAACATACAAAATATATCATTCTCTTGTGATTTTTGTAGCAAAATGGAGACAATTTCTTTAGTTCATTGAGATATTCATAGATTTATTGAATTATTTCATTTTGGATTATATTCACTTTATAATAGGAAATTTTTTCCTATAAGGATATATTAGTAAATCCTTCAACAAAACAATAATATGCTAAATAGTTAAATTTCCAGAGTAACTGACAGATTTCATTAAGGTTTTCCAATAAGGAAGAAAAGAAAAGGAAAAGAAATTGATGAATTACTTTTGAAGAATAATTGTGCAGAAGACAGTGTCCTAGAGATAAAATGGGATCATGGGAAATACTTTATATTTTCACTTTATATGCATGTATCCCTGCCATCAAGACAAGAGTATAAAGCTTATATATTAAAATATAAAAACTATCAATGACAAACATAAGATATCAGGCTTCATTTAATTGTATTATCATCATTATGGTAAGTTTGCACATGCATCTCACTTGGGGAGTTTAATCACACACAGCTGATGGTTTCAATGCAGACAGTCTGAAAAGTAAGTCTAACATAACAACTGCCATTTCTAATGAGTTACACCCTCATGCTAACTGCTTCCCATCAGAAAGCTGCACTCCTGAAGATTTCAGACAAGAATTCACATTGTGGACTAGGCTAGCTAAGCATGTTTTATGGAGGACATGGTTCTTATACAGTGATTAGTACTAGTTTATTCATTAAATTAATACATATTGATTTTAAATTTTTACTGAGTTTTTTTACATTTTATACAACAGTTCTTAATCAAATTCAGAACCTCTGCCCCATACATGTCCTGTCCCAACCCCTCCACACACACTGGACGTCATGTATTCTGCCATACATGTTAAGTCCTATCCAGTCAAGCATTTGTATCCAGATGTCTTTTAGTGCAAATTCATCCAATGAAGTCTTGTCAGACTATCTAAAGATTGTTGGTAAGGCCTGTTTTCCCTCACCCAGTATTAATCAGTCTCCAGTAGTTCCCAGATTAGGACTGATCAGCCACCCATTTCTTTTGCTCCACTCTGGGCCCATGTCTGAGTTGACATGGGCCCTATGCTTGATGACACCATTGCCACAAGTTCACATATGCAAGCCTCCAGTGGCCTGAAAGCCTTTGCTTCCCTATGTTCATGGACCAACCTTGACTCTTCTGCAATGGTTCCTGAGTTGTGTGTGGGAGAGGTTTGACACGGACAGATTAAATTTCTTATCATATGCTAAATATGGAACCTTACACTTACAGACAAGTATACTGTATACCACTCATCAAAGAAACTTCTTTCTGCAATAGATGGAGGTTACTGCAGAATCTCACAACTAGTCAGACACAGAGAATATGCATCTGAGAGATGCCAAGTACTAGGTAATGTATCTATAGTAGAACCTCTATACTTAAGACTCAGAACATTGTGGAACGAGGGGTAGAGAGAAACCCTCAACTCTCACCAGTGAAGATTCCTTATGCAACAGAGTGTGAGGCACAAAAAAGCCCATAACTGGCCAACTTTTAAAGAATAAGAGACTACAGAAAGTGTGTCCCTGGATAGGACTTCCTATATTAATAGGTAATTTTAATCAAGCAACCTATGATAAGTTTCTATTTAATTTTTAATCTCCCCTTCCCACATACTTTTCCTTCACAGTCTTCCTTAAGATCTTCTTTTCTCTAGGCTAATAACAAATAGTCTCGTGCATTCCTCAGTATAATCCACCACCCTTTTTTTTTCTAAAAGAAATATTTGAGTCCTAATTTAAACTATCATGCTATCAGGTCTGGACCAATTTCTGAGTAAAACTTCAAATAGTTTATCTATCTATCTATCTATCTATCTATCTATCTATCTATCTATCTATCTATCTATCTGTCTATCTATCTATCTATGTATATATCTTTGTATCTATCTACCATCTCAAAAATCAAACTGTTTCTACTGATGAGGGGAAATTTCAATATTGAAGCAAGGGAGGCTAAGTTTGGTGATTATGACTGCAATTCACAGCTAAACTTTGTAGTTAGCAATGTTTGCTGAATATTTCCAGTTGCAAAGGTAATATAAATAATAAAATGTCGGGGTACTAATGAAGTAGAATGAAAGATCATGTGTTACTTGATAGAAAATTCCACCCACAGTAATTCCTCTTTAATCCCAATAAACTTACTTTTGTCTCGTAGATGTATGAATTATTTTTGTTTTATTTTCCATTCAAAATATGCCACATTTTATGCAAAGATGTAAATGTTGAGTTTCTTTGCTTCAAATTATATTTTTCATATTCAGTCTGGCAAAGAGAAGGAGGCAGGAAGATTCATTACTTTAAAATTAACTAAAATTGTTTTCTAAATAATATAATTTACTTTGTAATATATTTTCAAACATTTTTACATTAAGCATTAATGTTTAATCACAGCATTAGTACAGGAGATGTTGATTATATACATATTTTCTACATCATTTATA
>NW_008329362.1:688306-689478 GCF_000622305.1 Nannospalax galili
TATAAATTTATGTTGTAAAGCCAGGCTGATTGTTTAAATGTATCATTTACAGAAAACATCTACATATGCATCATCTCCTTTTGTTCTTATTTGGCATACAATGAGTTCTTTTAAATAAAATTAATTCCTAATAGATTTTCTGGGTAATGTCATCCACTGCCTGCTAAATGAAGATATACACACTAAAATGAATAAATACTGTGACTGCTTCTGATACTAATTAATTTAATTTTAAAAACTAAGTTCTTATTTTTCTTTGGAATATATCAAGTAAATATGAAAGCTAAGAATTGTTTAAAAATAATTACAATCTAATATAGGAATATGGAGGATATGGTTTGAGAAAATCAATATCATAAGTTATATACAATTTAGTTACATGAGTTACAGCATTTATCCTTTAATGTTTAAACATTTTAATTAATAACAGAAATCATTTTAAAGTACTTGACATTAATAGGAATTTGAATTGTGAGTACTAGCAAATTCATTTAACGAAGATAAGTTATTGTCATTTCTTGTAACTAATCATGTGTCCCTGCTAATACGGGATTGGAGGCTGATTTCCCCCAAATTATTAGATGCCTCTAGTGATGACCCATTTGTCTCTTCTTTGAATGATCATTCCGTTATCTGTTTTTTCTGGCTTTTATACTCTTTGAAGCTACTTAAGTGATAGATCTTAACTCTTCTAAGTTTTAGCCAATTCTTAACACAAGTAACAGAGTAGATAGACACTAATAAAGGATTTCTCATCCATGTAAATATCAAAATTAATTACAAATATATGTATTTATTATCATACCTTTTAGTTTCACACAATTAGTCATTCTTGAATGTTTTAAGGCCCCAAATCATATTTTCTTTTATATTCTTTTAATTATAACTAACATCAAATCCTCTAAGTTATATTCAAATTTTAAATAGCTTAAGGTCACCTTGGACCTCAAAAGGATGAGCACCTGTTCTGGAAACTACTACTCCCTTGGGTTTATGGCTCTTTCCTTGACATCAGATTACCAAATTTGAAGAGCAACAGCACAGCTAACATAAGTTAATATACTTCTTTGCAATAGACTCTATAATTGAGAAGTTATTGGCAGATGATGGTTACTGAAAGAAATTTTCTTTTTGGACAGTGTGGATATTTGTAGGTAGGTAGACAGATAAGT
>NW_008329362.1:689706-701751 GCF_000622305.1 Nannospalax galili
CAACTGGGGGAAGGCATGAGGACAAAACTAAAGAGCAGTGAAAACAAGATGAAATCATCCACTACATGACTGGAAACTGCCCACTATAGCCCAGTGAATATAGGCTGTTCTGTGTAATTCTTTTATGAATGTGTGTTCTCACAGCATATGCTGCCTATATATCACTGCCACTAAATAGGTTCTGTTCATGTAGGTATGTCTTCAGTTTTTCTGTGTCATAGAAATTTGCAGATAACTGTGTCAATAACATTTATTGACTAATTCACTTTTCTCTAAGCCTCAGATTTTAATCACTTACTCGGTAAAATGGTTTTAAAAATGATCTTAAGTTATCTCTAATTCCAAATTCAGTGACCTCTAATCCAGAGCTTAAGTCACCTCATTCCCCTGCCTCATGGTTTAACAGCTTGTCAACACTCGCTTGTTAGTACTACTATATAGAGGAACAAGACTGGGCCAGATTTCAAATTATTATTTCTCAGCAATCAATACTATTTTTAATCAGCAGAGTAAGTCAGTATTTGGGAGTGAGGATATGAATTCCAATAAATGAGTTAAAATGAAGATAGAGTTTATGATTAAAACAATGATCGAAATGAGATAATACATTAAATATATTTATTTCTATACTGGGTTAGAATGCAAGTTACTAACTCATTCTTGCTTCTAGAATTCTAAAAAAGAACAGTTGTGGAGCTGGAGAGATGGCTCAGCAGTTAAGAACACTGTTTGTCCTTGCAGAAGATCCACATGGCAGCTAAAAACTGTCAGTAACTCCAGTCCCAGGGGATCCAACAGCCTCTTCTGACCTCTACTGGCATTTCACGACATGGGTGCACTTACTTACATGCAGGCAATACATGCATACACATAAAATAATAAAATTAAATTAAGTTAAATTTTTAAAAAGTTTTTGAAAAATAACAGTTGTTAAAACTACATGCAGTAGATTGATTATACAGTTAGTTTGCCGTAGTGATAATGAATGCTTTTGAATTAGTTCAGCATTTTATTCATTCTCAGAAATATGTCCCAATTTTGACACTCAATTCCCTAGTTTTAGTCCCCTGCCACTACTTGAAAAGGAAACACTTTGAGAAGTAGAAGACCAAAAATAAAAACAAAAACAAAAAATACCCCCAAACAAAAACCACAGAATCATTTTAAAACAGGGACCTAACCATCTGGCAATTGGTGACACTCATTATAGTCCCAGTTATTTCTTAATCAACAGAGATTCCAGGCAGAATAAATCTTACCTTCTACTGTCAGAGAATATTTCCACTGAAATGGGAATGCCCCAAAGGAACTGTGTAAAAGAAAAGACAAGAGGAAAAGACGCTTACTGGACACATAAACGTCACCCTACAAATGCTTCAGTTAGCCCATGTTGGAATCAGAATTTTGTTTGGCTGTCAATAAGCAGAAACATTGTCAAACATTTGTTGATGTTGTTGTTGTTTTTGTTTTTGTTGTTGTTGTTGTTGAGACAGGGTCTCCCCATATCCCCATCTGGCCTGGAACTCACCATGTAATCCAAGCTGGCCTGGATCTCGCAGAGATTCTCCTGCTTCTGCCTCCCAAGTGCTGGGATTAAAGATGTGTGCCACCCATGCCAGCTTCCAAATATCTATGTGTGAGTACACACCATTTAAAGACAGAAAACACACCAAAAAAAACACACTAAAGTACCAAAACATCATCTGTATTTAGCATACTTAAAAAAATAAAGTCTTCCTATCATTTTGTGTGTTTGTTCAATTGGTGAACAAAGGCATGAAAGATAGGTGAAAAAATATATCCTCTTTTGCAACCCAGAGCTCACTGCTGAGTATGAGTTTCAATACATACTGGAAGGAACAAGACGGCTCAAAGTGATGGTTTTGAGAGAAAAGATGGTGTAGGAAAGAGGTGCACCCTGGCAGCTGGCTTCAGGCCCAGAGTGTGCAGGCTCCCAAGAGACTGAATACATGCAATGTATCATCTAGGGTTGAATATTTACCTGACCATTGGCACATCTATATTGATTTCAAATTTCACACTAAAGTACCAAAACATCATCTGTATTTAGCATACTTAAAAAAATAAAGTCTTCCTATCATTTTGTGTGTTTGTTCAATTGGTGAACAAAGGCATGAAAGATAGGTGAAAAAATATATCCTCTTTTGCAACCCAGAGCTCACTGCTGAGTATGAGTTTCAATACATACTGGAAGGAACAAGACGGCTCAAAGTGATGGTTTTGAGAGAAAAGATGGTGTAGGAAAGAGGTGCACCCTGGCAGCTGGCTTCAGGCCCAGAGTGTGCAGGCTCCCAAGAGACTGAATACATGCAATGTATCATCTAGGGTTGAATATTTACCTGACCATTGGCACATCTATATTGATTTCAAATTTCTGAACTTAGAATTGGCAAATAAGAGAGAAAATAAGTGGGGAACCAAGATGGCAGTGCCATGCTTGCATGGCTGCCCACAGGCACCAATAATGCAGAACTCCCACCTGCCCGCCCGCCCACCTACGTGCCATGGTGGCACCCATGGTTGGCCAAACATCAACATCAAGTGGCTCTCAAGACCTGGTTTCAGTCCTCAACATTAGGAATCTGAGACGCCTACAGATTTCAGAATATAAACTAGAGGACACTGGCATAAAGCTGTCATGTGAAGCTGTGAAACTTCCCAGCTGCCTCTCTGAGAATCTTTGACTGGAGGCCTGGAAGCTAACTGCTGCCTGCTGTGAGGATACATCTTCTTCTTTTACCCAGAGCAAAACCCTGCAGGTAATCAACCTTTTGGAAAATATCTTGGTTCACATTGGGGTCTTTGCGCTGAGTGAGGCCTGGAAACAACCAAAGTGTGACCTCTGTGCAAGGGCTGGCTGCAAACAGCTAAATCTGATGAGGAAAACCAAGTGTCTGCTGAGAAAAAGAGAAATCCCTACATGACATCCCCAAGTAGTATGTAAGAAAAACAGAAAAAAAAAAAAGAAAACCCCATTACAAGAAACCTGGGTACATTTTGAACAAAACCATTTGCAAAGAAAAGGGAGTGGGCTCTTCGTTTGGCACATCTGAGTTTAAGAATTATAAATCACTGATAAGCTAATGAGATATGATTTCTCTGGCACCAGCTCAGAGGTTTTATATAGGATGGATGGGATTTTTCATTTACTAATACAAGACACTATGTTGGAAGTGGTGGATATGGGGTGGTACTGTGAGGGTGGAGATGGGGGAGGAGCTGTGAATATAATCATAATTCTTTGTGTGAAATTCTTGAATGAATAAAATTTCTCTTAAACTTAAAAAAATAATAAAGTAAATCTTAAATGAGGAAACTGCCATTTTTCTAAATTTGATCTATACTTCAGAAGACAAAAGTAAAAGAAATTTGACAGCCCAAAATCAATGCCTGAAACAATTTCTTCTTAATGAAAAACAACTCAAAACAAATAAGCTTAGGGAAAAAAAACTGCAACACAAAAAATACAATAATTTCCTTTTTAATAAACAGCATGTAACATGTAGAATAAGTAGAAAAGGGGGTTTAATTGAGGAAAGGCAATTTTGTGAGAACTTAAAAGAAAACCAAATGATCAGTAAAAACTAGACTACTTATTAGTCATCATAAAGCAAAATTTAAAGTACATGATACACGCTTTGTTCATTACCACAGTGGAATCTATAGCTCTCTATGTAATATTTACAAATAATTGTGCCTGGAGACTACTTTAAATAGACATTTTCATAATTTGGTTTGTAGTATATATTTTAAGGTCTTTCTATAGGGGAATTGTCCAAAAGCTTTACAGAATTAAAAAGTGTATATTCTTTGCCCTAAGTGTCTCATGATACCAATCTAGCTGGGCCTCATCAAGGGTTTTCTCACTCTGTGGATCATCATTGCACTTTATATATCAGGAAATGCAACCACAGAGAGCATCTAGACTCCTTCAATAAATAAAGCCTGGTATCAAAATTCAAATATGAATATGTAGTAGACTGTTTTATATTATATATACCTATATAAACAAATCAAATAAGTGAAAATAGTGGATATGTAGCAAAATCCCAAGAAGTCAATATTTGCTTTTGTTCTATGTGATAGTCACCATAACATATTATTAGCATTTGTCCTATTTAGAGTCAGTCTTCATTGTATAAATTTTGTTTAACCTTATAAAATTATTTTAATACAGTATTCTTATTAAGAATAATAATATAAGAAGTTAGAGAGATGGTTCAGCACTTAAGAACACTGGTGTTCTTGCAGAAGACCCAGGTTCAAATCCCAGCACCCACGTGGCAGCTAACAACTGTCCTTAATTCCAGTTCCAGGGGATCCGACAGTCTCTTCTGTCCCCTCACAGGCATTGCGTGACACTGGTGCACTTACCTACATGCAAGCAATACACACATACACATAAAAATTTTTAAATGTTTTAAAAAAGAATAATAATATGAAACAACATTTTAAGAATATGTAAATAGTTCTAAAATAATTTCTAACTACAAATTATGTGGGCCTTTCAATAAGTAATATCATTTATTATTTTAGAATATTGAATGTTGAAGACAGAAGTTATAGGTATTGAACACTATGTTTCTACTGTTGAATGTAATTTAAAGGTAATAATCATCTCTTTCTTTTCTAACATACTGTTAGAAGTTGTTAAAACTGTATAAAAGGATATTGTTTAACAATTATAATTTAAACCTTTATATCTACAAGAGATGGTCCTGAAGAAATATTTCTGTTATTCCCAGTGAATAAATTTGTCAGAATTTTTTGTCTGAAAGACAGTGTTGTCAAAGACAGCTAGACTCAGGAATCATATACATGAAGTAAGCCAGGCACAGAAAGACAAGAATTACATGATCCACTCATATTTGGAGTATAAACAATATTGATTTTATGGAAATTGAAAATGGAGTGGCAGTTACCAGAGGCTGGGAGACTACTGGGCAAAGAGAAGCAGGGAGAGGTTGATCAGTTTCATAGAAGTAAGAACCTTTGCTGGGTAATCACAGTCAGGTGAGAAGAGGTATCAGTTGTTATGTATGATGCCTTTAAAAAGTTAGAACAAATCATCTTGAATATTTTGCCATAAATACATGACTGATGATTGAATAGATTGGTATGTTCAATGTAATTCCACAATGTATACTTGCATGAAATCATCACGTGATATCTCATTAATAAGTACAACTTTTACATTTTTATGTTACATTTAAAAAAAGTTAAAGAGAAGAAAATTGATATGCTCTCCTGGAGACATCAGTATCCTCAGGGTGTCTGGGAAAGTTCATCTCCACGACCTTCAATTTCAACATCATTTAAATACTACTTATGAGCTTTCCTGCTTTCATGAAGCTTAAATAAGTCAGAATTAGAGCTACTTTGCTATTATAATGTGGCTATTGAATTAGTGTTGGTCAAATATAAGCTTTTTATATTCCATAATAATAATGTTTCTATAGGAAAGGAAGAAAGTCTATCTCAGAAAGAGAGGGTTGCACTTATGTCATACTCAATGGCATGTGTCCTCTTTATACTCAGTGCACATGATCCCTGAAGAGATGGAGATTCGTAAACTATGCTGCTTTATAAATGGTGTCTGACTAAACTGGGTTCCAGGATTCTGCTCTATGAATAATGAAAAAAAATTCATCTACCTGGGCCCAAACTATTTTGCTAATAAAAATCTTGAAGGGTTTATAGTAAGTTCCACAGAAAGTCTGCTTGGCTGCCATCTCAAGCACAGTGCAGCCACAAGGACAAGGCCACCCCCAGTGTCCATTCCCTACCACTGTGCTGCTGACTGCATAGGGTGTCCTGACCACTGTTGGCAGTCAATACCCACTGGTGCCCTGATTCAGTACAGCTTTTCATCTTTGAGTTTTTCTTTTTTTCTAATGCTTTTGATTTTTTAATAAGAGCTATTTGAAGTAAGTGCTTTATTATTTATTTCCCAAGAGCAAAGGAGCAACTTTGTGTGCCTCATGTGAGCCATAGTAATGCAACATTAATTAAGCTGGTACTTCACTGACCAAGTCATGGACATCTGTCATTTGTAAATTCAGTTCTAGCACATACAACTAAAGCAAAATTGATAGGCTGTAGAAATCATCCTCTCTATATAAGGGAATGATTATTTTACCATAATACTTTCTGTAGCCTCAGGGAGTTTTCCCCCAGTAGGAAAAGAAACTATGCTCTCATAGATAGGATTATAGCTTTATTTATTTAGAACCTAATACTAGCAATTGTTAATATTTATCAAGTGCTTACTATATGTCAAGCTCTGTTCTGAACACTGATAAGTAGTTTCTCTCAGAATCTCATTGATATTTTAATGCATGCATTATTATCCCCAGTTTTGTTTGAAGTAGCGACACAAAGAAGCTAATACTTGTCCAAAATGATGCAGCTCTGATGTCTGAAGGGTTTCAGGTAAAAATTAAACTCAGGCAAAATGAAACAAGAGTGGTCACCCTATTTCATTCATATGAAATTCATTTCTTTTTAGTCTTTGTAATTATGACATTTAATTTGAGAATTTAACATGTTTTGAGAATATAACATGTTTTGATTAAATCCACCTCCCTAGTTCCTCTCTACCACTTTCCACTACTAAATTTGAATACACTTAAAATTATTTATTTTTTAAAATTTCATACAATATATTTTGATCATATTTAGACCTCCCATATTTAAACCCACTGAGTCCACTTAGTTCTGCCAGCATGTGCATGGGTGTAGTGCCATCCACTGGAGTACAGGCATCCTCTAAGGTAAAAATTGATACTCTAAAGAAAACTGGCACTCTCCTTTTCCCAGTAGCCATCAACTGGCAGTAGCTCCTCAGATGGAGGTTGGACTTTATGAGCCCCTTTCCAATCCGTGATGGTATTTGGGCTGAATTAAGAGTACACAGGTCTTGTGCATGCAGGTGCAGTTGCTGTGAATTTGTGTGTATAATGACCATGTCATTTCCACAAAACACTGTTTAGCTGTAGTCATCCACTACCTCTGGCTCTTAAAATGTTTCCATCCTTTCATCCATGATAATCCTTGAGGCTCGGGGTAGGGGATATGATATAGATGTCCAGTTTAGGGCTGCATACTCCACACTCTAATTCTTTACTCACTGGTAAACTTAGGCCTCTGTTAATCTCCAACTACTCAAAAAAGAAGCTTCCCTTATGATGACTGAAAGATGTAGTAATATATGGATGCAAAGATAATTACTTATGGAAAGTATAATATCAATGTCCTTTTAACAGAATATTAGTATCAGGTTCTACCCAAGGGTTTATAACCTACCCAGCCATAGGTTCTTAGAGAAGTACCAGGGATTTGTTCCTTCTTGTGCTGCAGTACTTAAATCTAATTAGAAAGCAGTTGGCTACTCCCATAACATTTGTACTTGTCATACTGATGGGCATATCTTCCCAGGGGAGTCACTGTTACAGTTTGTGAGATTGTTGCTCACTTTTCTTCCCCCATACCATGTATAGCACCTTCCAGCACTGTGAAAGCCAGTCAGCGGGGATAAAGCTTCCAGGTTAGTACTTGCTTGATTTCTCCCTGTCTTATGATTCAAGCATGTGGTGCCTCCAGTAATAGATTCTTATGATCATGTTTGAGAGCAATACAATAGCCTGTAATGTTTATGGAACAACACATCAAAAAGAGGTAACCTTTACTTAGCACTGGGCTTTTTGTTTAATAGCCTATGGCATCTTGGAAAGGCATTATCCCTTTTATAAGATATCTCCATCTAACTACTTTTCCTTTCCATGTGTATGTATTTTAAGAAGCTTCTACAATAGTAGGCTCTCATATGACTTTTTCAAAGGTCTTTGGTGTCAGTTATTTCTCACCTATCCCCATGTTCCACCCTGCTTTCCCATAACCTACTCACTTAACACCTGAATGAATAGGAATCAGCATGTATGGCAGAGTGCATAGAGTTCAGTGAGGGCATAGGGGAAGGCATGGATAGGGGAGAGGGTCTGGATTTGAGTGGGAAATGTATGAAATGTAAAAAAACTTAATTTAAAAATGAACTGATATCAAGAGAGAGAGAGAGAGAGAGAGAGAATGAATAAAGAGGTCACCTTTCAGGGTTAGGAATCTTACTCATAAAAGAATTTAAGAATGGACTCAAACAGAAATTTCAGGACAACTTTATAAGGATTCATAAGAAAAATCCTCAAGGCAGTTAAGCCATAAATCTCAGCAGTAGCTGCCCCTATCAGAGCAGGAGAATGGAGGAGAGAAGGAAGAAAAAGTCACAAATAAAACCACATGGGTTTAGAGCTGGCATGTATGTCAGCCATGTGGTGGACCAACAGTCACATCACGGAGAGTGAGGGAAATTTTAGAGAAAAGAATAAGAAACACAAAATGTGGCATTAGGGAAAGCATGCTTAGAAAAGAGAAGAAAATGGAAGGTTACACTTTTCTAAATAATTCAGGTAAATGGACAGACTTACAGAAAGTTACTTGTCTGTAGCCTGGCCCATAAGCACTGCAACAGTGGGCATGGATTCCAGTCAGGAAAAGTTTGCCATCTCATTAGCACCCTAGGAACTAAGCTTTCAGTCTATCTCTTTAGAAAATCTTAAGGTGAACCTGCCTTGTT
Organism: Nannospalax galili; assembly: GCF_000622305.1. NCBI lineage: Eukaryota > Metazoa > Chordata > Mammalia > Rodentia > Spalacidae > Nannospalax > Nannospalax galili. Next base: position 698,357 of record NW_008329362.1, read on the forward strand.
AGGGGTGTACCCATAATGTCAAGTATCCACCCAGGTCAGAAATTGTATTCCTTTGACAAGAATTTTTCTGAACAGGGCTTTCTTGCTGCTGTAATGAGTGAGGGAGAGAGAGGAGGGAGAGAGAGAGAGAGAGAGAGAGAGAGAGAGAGAGAGAGAGAGAAGAGAGAGAGAGAGACAGAACGCAACCAAGCTTGCAACCTCAACTCGGAGGGATTCAGAAACAGGAGACCCACTGAGGCTTCCTGGCTTCCAATCTAGTCAAGTAAACAGGGGCCCCAGGTTTAGGGAGACATCTTGCCTCAAAAGAATAGGCAAAGAACACTGATTGCCTTTTTGTGTCCATGATATATGCTCAGGAACTCATAGACACACACACACGTACATATACACACATACAATCAAACACAGAGATGCACAAATAACTGTCATTAAATTTAAAAAATAATTATTGCGCTGTGACCAAATTTTGCCATGCTAATATTTTATTAAGACTTTAATGATTTATCTGGATATTAATTATTTTCAATGTTTTTGCATGCCATATGTTCATGTTTATAAAGTGATAGAGATTAAAATTATGACCCTACACCCAATGTAGTCCCTATCGGAGCACACTGTGTATGTTTGTGGATGCCTCTGTTTTAAAACATTTGGAGTTCACATGTGCCATACACAAATAAGAATCACATGAGAATCCTTCAAATTTTATTTTTTAACTAATTGTCTAGTTTCTTTTCCTGCTGCTGTGATAAAAAGCAACTTAAATAAGTGAAGATTCATTTGGCTCACAATCCTAGGTTCCAGCCCATCATGGCAGCAGGAAAAACTTCACCCCATAAGAGAGCAATTGATGCTTGCAGACTCGTACTCAGCTTGCTCTCTTCTTTGCATTCAGTCCAGGGCCCAGACAAGATAATAGGTGCTAGCTACAATCAGGTAAATCTTCCAAATTCAATTAACTAAATTAAGGCAATCCTGTATAGGCATTCCCAAAGGTGAAACTAATCTATAGTAATTTTTCATTGAGACTCTTCCCTCGTGACTCCTACACTGTCAGGTTGACAGTCAACAATATTTATCACACTAGGTCATACCTCCCTTTTCAGAACCTTACGCTTTTATTCTACTTTTATTTTATGTTAATATGTTTGTATAAATTGAGTTTTCTGTCAACTTGATAATTTTTTAAATTCCTGGAGATTTTTTAATTTGGGCATGACTCTGGAGACTGCCTTTGATTGGTAATTGATGTTGGAGTTCCCATCCCTAGGCAGGTGACTCTGGTCTGTATAGGAAATGTAGCTGAGCAAGACTGGGGAAGCATGCCAGGAAGCTGATCTCTGTTTCAGTTCCTGCCTAAAGGTTCTTGTTGAGAATTCCTGTCTTGGCTTCTGAAGATGATGGACTATAACATGAAAGCGGAAATAAAAGCTTTCCTCCCTGTAAAGTCAAAATTATTTCTGGGAGATCCTCACTGCTCATGCTCTTGACTCCTCAGACAGCTGTTCTTATGACCCATGGAGTTCTTTTTGACTGACCAATAAAAACTACAATTTAGGGAATAAAGATATTTATTTGGGCTTGTCAGCAGAGCTATGACGATGGGGAGGGGCTACTTATAAAAGCATGAACCCCCATGGGCTGTTTTTCCCCCCTACATCTTAGCTGAGCTTTCCAAATCCCTGGCCAACTGCCCACCAGCCCAAGATGGCAAAGTTCCTGCCTTCTCCCCGCTTCTTCCACGTCTGTGTCTATCCTTAGACCCTCCCCCTCATGTAACTGAAGCTGACTGATTGGGTATGAGGTGTGACTGTCTCCCTCCCTTTCTATGGAGTCTCTTAGGGTTCAGATATCCAACCCTGTTCTTTTGGAGGACATGCCTATCCAATACTCCCCAAGTTGCTTGTGGTCAATGTTTTTCACAGCAACAACAACAAAAATAATAATAAAAGCAAACAAACAAACAAAAAAACTAAAACAATGAGTTTATTTAACCTTATTTTTATTTTGTCTTCATTATAGATGAATTATGTACATTAAGGCCAAACAAGTTAAGACTTCTTACAAAATCAGTTTTCTTATATTCATCCACCACATCAGTTATTTACAGTCATTCCTGCCCCTTATCACAATGTCACCTGAGCTTTGGGAGGAGAGGATATGATACAGTTGTCTTTTCTAGAGTATAGTACTCAGAAGTTTATTGTTTTTTGAAGGTTGACCAGTTTTGGGTCTTGGTATATGCCATTTGCTGCAAGAAAAGCTCCTATGGTGAGAACTGAGAGATGAACTAATCTATGGGTACAACAGTAAGTCATTAGGAGTCAGTTTAATACTAGCAGGACATAGTGTTGTGTCTGTGCCCTGCCTAGCCACAGGTTATTTGTCCAAACAATAGTGCCGGTTATGGGCTCAATCTTATGAATTGAGCATTAAATCTAATCAGAAAGTGGTTAGTTACTGCCATAATATTTGTGCCACAATTATATCAATGGACATATCTGGCCAAGCCAGTCCTTAATAAACAGCAGAATATGGAGCTGAAGACATTGCTCAGTGATTAAGGCCACTGAGTGATCTTGCAGAGGACCTGGGTTTGGCTCCTAGCTAACAACCATGCATAACTCCAGTTCCAGAAGACCCAAAGCCAAATTCTGATCTCTGTTGGCATTGCATGACATGGGTGTACTTAAATACACTCAGGAAATATACTCATACACATGAAATAAAAAATAATAAAATGTTTTTTTAAAAGAAACAACAAGGCTGTTATACATATTAACCATTTACACTGTGACAACATGCACAAGACCTGCATAAATTCTAGCTAAATTAGAACCCAGGTATCAGGGGGAGGTAAGAATCACCAGCCATAGCTGAAAAACAATTGACATTGATAGATGCTGGCAGTGGGAGAGTTTTCTTTAAGGGTTTGAGGCAGGGTAGATTAACTAGGCTCCAGGGGATGGACTCACACCCAAGGACATGTGGGGAGAACAAATTAGACTTGCTAGGCATAGAAAAATAGAGAACATGAAGTCAGGTGGTGGGAAGAGGATATGGGAAAGGGTATGGGAACATAATCAAAATACATTGATTATCAAAAATATCAAAAAATCAATAAAATATCTATTTAAAAAAGACATTACAAGATCAATGACAAATTACTCTTCTGTTATTTCATTTATATTAAAAAATAAGGACTTTTGAATAGACATGAAACACTGAAGAATATACAAATGATAAAAGAATATGTAAGTGATAAATCAAATATATAGAAACTTGGTTATTTCTGACTCACCTTCAATGACATTATTATGTATTTTAAGCAAAATCACAAAACTTTTAGCCAAATATTAAATATTAATGGAAATATAGGTCTGCTTGTAATGTCT
>NW_008329362.1:702212-709267 GCF_000622305.1 Nannospalax galili
TACTTGCAATAGTTACTGATACCATTTTCAAATACATTTATGTCACGTGAAATGTATAGATTTACATAATCTATAATCAAGAATGATTAAATACCATATTGGATATATTATTATATAACCAAAAAATTTATTGGAAATTGGATTTCTACATTTTGAATCTTTTCTAAGTCAGTTAATGAAATATTTTCCATTCAAATGTAATTGGGAGTGTTCCACTGAAAGGAGAGGAGGAAGGGGCATGCGGGGGAGGGGGTTTGGGGGGAGGCAAGTCAGAAGAGGGGGATAGTGGAGGCAGGTGTTATTGGGGGGAGGGTGAGAATAATGGAGGTCTTGGGACTGGGGAGGGAGGCGGGAGATCGGATGTGAGGAAAAGGAATAGAGATGAATGAATTTGGGGGAGTTAGGGAACTCAGAGGGAAATGTGATGCACCCGAAACCCCATGAGAAATGCAAATACAGTGTGTGAACATTAGTGCATATGTACACCTAGGGGCTGTTTGGCAAGGAACACAATGCCAGACAGATGAGCCCTCCTTATGAGTGGCTGGAGAGAGTAGTTCAGGAGACTCCCAAAATAACACAGGCTACTGACAAAGCTCTTGATATTCTCCCAGAACTAGTAGCTAAGACCTACTGCTGAAGATAGGACACACTTTGACTTGGAGCAATGGAGCAGGAACTGACCTGAAAACCTTCTATCTGAAGTTTAGCTCACATAATAGTAGATGATAATACACAAATTGCTAAGGGAGAAAATTAATCAATGCTCCAACCCAGCCCTAAAGCCTAATAACCATAACAACCAGCACAGCAAACTACCTCTACTGGTTCAGTAGTAGCAATGTTATCTGGGGGGTAATCAACAGATATTTAATTGAAATTAAAGCCCTCTCAATGGGAGTGAACTCATGGTGGAACTGTAAACTCAGCCAAATACACGTGGATGGAGAGGACATAGATCCTAGAGAAAACTCTCTCTCTGTCATATCACTAGACAAATGAAATTTCTTGACATATGCTAAATATGGATCCTTATATTTACAGACAAGCATACCATACACCACTTATCAAAGAAGCTTCTTTTTGCAACAGATGGAGACTTCTGCAGAATTGCACAGCTGGTCATACAAAGAGAATATATGTCTGAGAGATGCCCAGTACTAGGTGACACATTTACAGTTGACCTCTACACCTAAGGTTCATGTAACATAGCAGAATGAGGGGTAGAGAGAAAACTAATGCATCTCTCAGCTCTCACCAGTGAAGCTTTCTTAAACAACAGTGTAATACACATAGAAGGTCACAAGTGGCCAAGTATTAAAGAATAAGAGACTGCAGAGAGTGTTTCCCTAGACAAGACTCCTATATTGAACCTCAAGCACCCAAGGCTCAGAGATCATTGCAGAAGAGTTGGGGGAAAGATTATAAGAGTCAGGGTTGGTTCATGAACACAGGGAAGAAGAGACTTTTAGGTCACTAGAATATTGCACATCTGAACTTGTGGTAAAGGAAGCATTGAGCACAGGGCCCATGCCAACTCAAACAAGGGCCCAGAGGGGAGGAGAGAAAAGGGTGGAGGGCTAGCCCTAAACTGACAACTATTAGAGACTTATTTTACTGGGAGAGGGAGTGTATGCCTTACTTACGATCTCTAGATGGTCTGACTAGACTCCAGTGGATCAATTTTCATTGAAGGACATCTGGGTACAAATGCTTGACTGGATAGGACTTAACATGTATGTGAAAATACATGAAGTTCATGGAGAGATAGGGGACATGGATGGGGGAGGATGCCTAAATTTGATTAAGAACTGTTGTATGAAATAATAAAAGCTCAATCAAAATTTTTAAAAATGTAATTTTAATGTCTCTGATATTTTTTTAGAAATAAACAAGCAAGAAGTTTTTGGCAAAAGTATAAATAGGTTCTGAGGGATGACTCACTGATTAAGGCCATGTACTGCTCTTGCAGTGGACCTCAGTTCAGTTCCCAGAACCAATTGGTTAGTGCAGCTCATAGCTTCCTTAACATAATAAGAAAATTTCAGAATAGTTTCTGAGTGTGGAAGATAATTTTGACATTTATTTATTTATGATTTGTGCCTGCCTTAGAGTAATATGATAGAAATACTGGCTGTCAGTTTATGGATACACATTAATCTTTTTAAGTGGAACAGGGTTGAACTCATATGAAAAGATTCAATAAATAAATCATTTATAAATAAGCCTAATATGTTCCTTTTGAAATGATATTTTCTAATGTAAAAACAAAGAAATTATAAAACCGCTATTCTGAGATGAAGTGGAACCTCTACAGAGAAACAGAGATTCTTCCTGTGGGACACGCACATAGATACTTAGGAGAACTACATCAGGAGCATCTTGTGATCAAGAGCTGGAAGGAAGTATTATCCTTTGCTTATCAAGGAGGAAATGAAGACACTACCAGATCTATCTACCAGATCCTCAATTAGCAGAGCCTCCTAATAAATTTTTCAGAATGTTTAAAGAAATAATATGCAGAAGATGCTTGATATAAAATGATGGGTCAATATTTCTTAGCCATTATCTTTATTTCATTCTAAGGATTCTTCATTCATCCTCACTCGCATGAAAGAGCACTGCAGCCTTCCGCTTAGTCATGGACAAATTTGCTAGTGATGATTGAGACCTGTGGAACTTAGTTCTTGTTCACACTGTCTTCATTCTTCCTCCAGTCACAATTTATTGATTAGACTCTTGCTTACTTAAATAGATACATATTGAGAGATATCAAAAGATAATAGGAAAAATGAAAGTCTGTCTCCCAGAAGCATGTGTAAACTCATCACTGTCAAGGAATTTGTTGGTTGCTCTCCATTCTCATAGATATATCTGAATTCAACCTGAAATTTAAGTAGCCTCTGGAAAATAAAGCATCTTTAAAGTACAATGTAATTTTATTATAACATTTTGACTTAAAATGTAGATATAGATAACTACATGCAAATCATGAAAGGAAAGGTTAATTGTATAAAATATATGCTTAGGTTATATTACTGAGCTTGGCATACCCCTTGACACCAGTGTGTAACTTCATTACAACCATCTTGAGTGATCTTAATCAGTGTCAAGGTTAATAATGTTAAAGATTAATCTATTGAAAGTTCAGTTTCTGCCTAGTTTGTAGAAATCTTCAGGGAACAAGCATTAGATGAACTTTTAATGAGAAAAAACTGAGTAAAGCACAAAAGCCATAATTTTCTATTAGATCACCAGGAAGGTGTGAATGTGAGACAACGAAATAGACAAATTCAGAAAGAAATAAGCTCTTCCAAGAGATAGCTGAGGCAGAAAATGGTTGAAAAGGAGTAGATGCCTTACAAAACCGCTTGGGTAAGACCCAAAGCAAAAGAAATTGAAAGAGCACTGCAGCCTCCTGTTTAGTAATGGACAACTTTGCCAGCGATGATTGACATCCGTGGAACTTAATTTTAATTAATTGATTAAAAAATAGATATGAGTTGTGGGTTAGTTGAGAACTCCTGGTAGACCCAGACTAAAGAGAATTTCACATTCACATGGAAGTTCTTTTTATTGGCCTCTACTGGCTAGCTGCCCTCTAGACTGATTGTATGTAAAATGGGTGGGCAAAGGAAAACCCCCGTGGTTACTGAGAAATATAGGCGAGAAGGGATATTAGTTACTTCTCTGTTTCTGTGATAAAAGCCATAACCAAGAGCAACCTATGGGCAAAAGAGTTTATTCTCTATTGTGGTTCCAGTAAAATAAGAGTCCATCATGGTGGGAAGGTATGGGAGGGAGCAGCATGCACGGTGGCCGGAGCATGAAGTTGACAGTCCATCTTCAACTAGGAACGAGCAGTGGGGTGAGACTATGGTCTCTCAAAGCCCGCCCCCAGAGACCTGAATCCTCCAGCAAGGCACACATCCTCAAAATTCCATGAATTCCCAACACAGTGCAACATAACCAACTGTTCAAGTACTTGAGCCTCTGAGGAACGTTCCTTATTCAAAGCACCACAGATGGCAATGTGCTTCTGCTAAGAGAAAAACAAAATGTATAACAAAGTGTTCAATATTGTTGACATAATGAGGTTAAAAGCTTAAAAAAGAAAAACTTTGAAAGAAAGCCACAGTGCCATAATACCTCACCCATCAATGAGATGAAATGGACAGATGCTCTAACATAACATCTGCTATAATTATAAGGAAGAGTAAGGATGCATTACAAAAGAAAGACTGGAGCTCCAATCACAAGATCTGTTAGTAATGAGTCTACACCAAAGAGAACAGAAACATGAGCCTCACTTCTTATTTCTGGTCCAGTAAATATCAAGATTAAAGCAAAAATATTCTACTACTTGTGGGAAAGCAATGGACTCCAAGAGACTTCCTTTGGTACAGAAATTCAAGAAAGGTTGATGGCCTAGAGTGGAATACTAATACAAAAAAAGTCCTTGATCTTGACAACTATATTAATAAACACAAGGAATTATTAAACCAATATTAGTAATACAATAAAAGAATTCAAAGCAACCACGGAACTAAAACTCATGAACTATAAAGAATGACTTGACCACCCAGAATTCATGGCCAGCTGAAGAAAAGTCATGGCAATTTTTAAGAGCTAATATTCTTAGTTGTCAACAATCAATAAAAATTATGAGATAGATAAATAAGTATTAAGTTACTTTTCCAGGACTGGAGAGATGGCCCAGCAGGTAAGAGCACTGACTGCACTTGCAGAGGACCCGGGTTAGAGTTCCAGCACCCACATGGCAGCTAACAAGTGTGTGAAACTCCAGTTCCAGAGGAATCTGACACCCTCGTCTCATCTCCTCTGGCATTACACAACACAGATGCACTTACATTACATATATGTAGGCAATATGCTCATACACATAAAAAGCAAAAATAATAATAAAATAAAAATTACTTTTCCAAAGAACAAAGAAATTTTTAAAAGTAGGGAAAAAACAGAACTTAAATGTTTAAGCAATCAGTTAAAAATTTTAAACAAACTATGGCTTTTATGTTAACTGAGCTAAAAGAAATCATAGACAGATGCATAAGTAACAGAATGTCAGCAAAGAAATGGAATCCATATTACCTAGTTAAGTTGAACTCAACTATGGAAATAATTATATTAATTAGGACAACTAAAATAACATAAATTGAAACAGAAAGTAAATAATTTAAATATAGAGTATCTTGGCGGGCTAGAGAGCTTGAAGAACTGGGTTCAGATTACCCAACACCCATGTAAGAAACCATGCATGACCATAGTTTCCTGTAAACCCAGTACCTTGGGGGTAGGGAAGAGACAGTAGAATCACTGCAGCTTGCTGGTTAGCTAGCCTCACAGTGCACACATGAGAACATACATATATGCATATGCCATACATACATACACACATGTGCACACACACACACACGCACACACACACACATGCCATCCAAAAACTTTAGAACAATACCAAGCAGTCTAGCATACATTGAATTAGAGTCTTAGAAAAGCAACTATAAAGATCAGGGAAACATATATGTAGAAGAAATTCTTTAAAATTTCCAAAATGCTCAAAATGCCAAATCAAATATTGAAGAAGTGTAAATACCTAGATAAATGCTTATATATACAGATAGACAAACAGATATGCTTGCAAGTAACTGAAATATGCATAGTGGGAGGGGGAAGAGTGAGAGGAGAGAATCAGTGAGAAAGAATGGGAGGGAAGGATGGAGGAAAAATAGGAGGGAAAGAAAGAAGGAAAGAGTAATGAAGAGATTGGAAAAGAGATTTTAAACATAGAAAAAAAATAAGAGTATAAATTGTTATGTTTGCAGTGTTTGATCCCCTTCAATGTCCATTTGTAAGAAACTTAACCCCACTGCAAAATGCCGAATGAAGGAATCTTATTGGAAGTGTTTGGTCCTGAGGTGCTTTCCATCACATAGATGGATTAGTTGTTGAAAGAAGGGCTGCCAGGTAGATTCACTTGCCCCGGCTCTGCTGCCATGTTAGGACACAGCACCCATGGCTCTTTCCCTCCACTGTCTGTCATGTGTAGACAGAGAAAGAAGTCCCTCACAATACATTAGATGCTTTCATCTCAGGTTTCCTGACCTCCTCAATAATAAGAAAATGAATTTCCATTCTTTATAGATTCTCTAGTCTGTAGTATTCAGTTATTGCAAGAGCAAGCAGACAAAGACAGAAACATCACAAACAGGAATAAAGACAAGCATTGTAGCAGACTTCCTTACAGGAACTAAGCAAGTCAGAAGTCAAGGGAATGACTTATTGAAAATCCTGAATGGGGATAAAGAAAGAGAAAAAAGCTGTCATCCTAGAGTTCTCTAACCATTGAAACTATCTTAACAAAATGAAAGTGATATAAAGATTTTCTCACAAAGTGAAAAAATTCATTGCCAGTAGACACAATAAAAAAGTATTAACTGGAGCTCTTGAGGCAGAAGGAATCCAGACAGAAACTTGAACCTACACAAAGACATTGTCAACTCAGGAAGTGTTTCTAAAAAAGAAAGAAAGAAGGAAACACAAATAAAAAACTGTTTCTAAGGGCTCTGGTAGCATTGGCCATTATTTTACTGTGTTTATGTATAGATAGTGTTATCCTTCATAATCAGACATTTCCAGTTATTATTTACTTGACTTATAAAAATGTTCTGTTTTCTTTTGCTTTTAGGAGAATACTGTTAGTATCCTAATTATACTAAGTAGATTTAATCATATAAAATGTAAGTGAATCTAAATGTTTAAATATTTCTATCCATAAAATTGTTAACAACTTCTGGTTTTACTTGTTTTTAAAAAACTTCATTTAAGAGCTGGAGAGATGGCTCAGTGATTAAGAACACAAACTGTGCTTGAAGAAAACCTGGGTTCCATTCCCAGCATCCACATGGTGGCTACAAACCATCCTTAACTCCAGTTCCAGGGGAATCCAAAGACCTCTTTTGACCTCTGCAGCATTGAACAACACGGGTGCACTCACATACATGCAGGCAATACACTCATACACATGAAATAAA
>NW_008329362.1:710583-712020 GCF_000622305.1 Nannospalax galili
ACTAAGAGAAAACATTACATGGCTTCTCCATATAAAGGAAGGAAACTTAAGTGTTTGGGGAAGATTCGAGAAATAAAAACAAAGAGCCTGGTGTTGTGGCACACACCTTTAATCCCAGCACTGAGAGGCAGAGACAGGCAGATTTCTGTGAGATTGAGGCCAACCTGCTCTTCTACATAATGAGTTCCAGGCCAGCTGTAGCTACAGGGAGATCCTATTTTTAAAAAAGACAAATAAATAAATGAATAAGTAAATAAACAAATAAAACCATCTGGATTGACGTGGAGAGTAGGTACCTAGGAACTTGCTATATGTTCTCATTTCATCTTTAGTCCGTATGAGAATAGTGTTCTTCAAGTATTAGTCCTTTGTTCAGGGTGTAAAATTATAACTTGTTACTGTTGTCGTGTTTATGCTGGAGCTTTCCGTGCATAATTTCCTACTTTACTGAATAGATTATCTAGTTCACAAATAGTCATTTCTCTTTTCTAATTCAAAATAGCTATGCTACAAAACTTACCAAATCATACACCTAGTTCAGTGTGTATTAATATAACTGAATGATGTATGCATCCCTATTTGTATAATAAAAAAAGACATCCATATGCAATATTTTATATAAGAAGTCAAATTCCCTGTATCAGTTAATTATTTTGTCTAGATCCAAAACCATCAGCTGCTCTGCTACTGTATGTCTGGATTCAGCACACCATGTTTTTATTCTGCGAAATACCTTTTTTATTAGACTCTGACCACGAGAGATGTTTAGAAAGAGATGAAAAGACTGGGGAGACAGATCATCCAGCACATTCCGGCATTTTTACAAACTTCTTCATATTTCCCTGTCTGTATTTCTTCACAAAGATTCCTTTAACCTGAGTCACAGTCTAGCTGTGGGAAATCCTAAAACCTGAGTGGGAAGGGCAGGGGATTAAGGAAAAAAGACACAGACACAGAAACAGCTAGGATCAGGACCTGTAGGCTGATGACCAAAACAGGCACTTTATTGCAAGATAACAATATTTTTATACCTTGCCTCAAAGCAGGAAAATTCTTACCATATAAATATAACACAAAACCACAAGTTCCTATGAACTACGCAGTTTCAATAACCACGTTTTCGTTAATCACATGCACTTGCATCAGTAGTAGCCATGCAGAACTTCAAGACAAAGGTATGTACCAGGGAGCAGTTTCATTTATAAGATGTAATTGTATAAGCAGAACTACTAAGAGAAAGACATGCGCCTGGAGAGTGATTATCAGAGACTTAACCTGTACAACCCTGGATCAGCTAGGACAGGCCTTGCCAATATTCCCTTAGCTGCTTTCCAGGCCCGAACTGCCTATTCCTTGACCCTGGGTCAGCCAGGATAGATTTTGCCAATATCCCAATGGCTGTTCTCTGGGGGGTGGGAGGAGAATGGGGGAGGGGGT
>NW_008329362.1:712030-724734 GCF_000622305.1 Nannospalax galili
AAGGGCTGTTCGTGGGGGGGGGGGAGGAGATGGGGGGGGGGGGGCGGGGGGGCAGGCAGCCTGAACCTGGTAGCCCTGAATATTCAGCTCCCAACAACCCTGGAAGAGGCATGTAGGCCCAGCCACAAGTCTCTGTAGATTTTCCATATTCATAAGGTTAGGTTCATGAGCCCCACAGAGGTCCCAGTACTAGGTAGCCAGCATCTCTTCCTCTATGTACCAACATTATCTCTGGAGTCCCTCATTAATGCTTCTAATTCCAAATCACTTAAAATTCAGCTCTTTGTTGTGAAGCTAAAGTTTGCTGAATATTTCTTATGTTTAAACCTAGTGATACCTTAATGCTTTCTTCCTTTATGTTTTCAAACCCTAGTTAGAAATGTGTGCATTAAATTCTTCTATTACACTGGCTTGTAGCGGCATTGGTTCTAGGAGTGGAGACACTTACGTGTATATACGTGGAAATGCTGGGGAGAGGGGTAGAGGAAAGAGAGCTTGTGTCTGGTCATATCTTTAGTCAGAACATAGTTCTAAGATCCTAATAAATGGTAAATGAGCTACTATGAATCCAAACTATGTTGTGATAGCATGACTAACTACGTTATCACCTGTGTTTCATAGTAAGGACAGTTCCTTGGGGACCAAATCACTGCTTCATTCAGCTATCAACCTGCATTTGTGTTGGCCTCAAGGAGTGCACTGGATATGTTACAGGAGAAAACAAGCTCAGGTCTTTAAACTCTCAACTCAAATTAGAATATGGTAGCTGTAGAAATTCTATGACACTTTTCAAACCAACCCTAATTCTTTATAGCCCCAGGTCTGGTCTAAATAAAGATCAGTCACAAATTTTAATTGAGTAGGCTACAAAATTATGACTAAAGTTGAATTTGCAGCTTCATGAGTTCACTCATGTTAGGGTTAGGACAGTGCCGAAGAGAAACTGGGAGCCTCATAATTAAAGTGTTCACTGGGTTGGAGACATAAGAGAAAATTTTCTACTCTGTGCCTACCTTATCAGTTTCAATAGCCTGCTCTCATCTCAGGGGATGTGAGCCTGCCCTGTGTGAAGGCCCTGTAGTAACCTCAACTTGAAGCTTGTAAATGAACTTTATCCTTGAGACCCTTTTGCTACTCTTCTGTACATAACTAAATCACAACACAGCATAAAGCAGGAGGGTAAGTATAAAATCTGAGAAAGATAAAAAAGTGCTTACTCATCTAAAGAATTTCAAGTGTTGTGTGTACTTATGCTGGAAGATATCCAATCTAAATATTTATTCAATTCAGAACATCTCTATTTAATTAGAATAACTAAGAATAATTTCAATTCTATAATTTATAAAAACTTCTGTAATATAATCACAGTACATCAGTATCCTCTCATGCACCAAAGAATGGCATAATATTCATATATTATCACACCTAATCTTCCCCAATCCTCAGTATGACTGTAACTGTTACACTTATTTTATAAATAAGGGAAAAGAAGCTCCATTTCCCAAAGTCAAATGGTTATATATTATTTTATGTTCAAACCTATATTATCTGAGATGGGTTTCTTTGTCTTTCAATAATGTTCTTTGTAGTTAAGATATAGTTCTTTTATCATATCAGTTTCAGTTTAAAAAGTCACAAGAGAAGTTAACATAGTTACACTAGAACATCAAAAAAAGTTCAATATATGAATATATTTTACTATTCATTATATTTCAAAAATATATTTCTTACTATTTGGTTTAAGGAACTGCTTTATTTTCTTTCATGATAACTCAAGATGAGCTAGTAACTGTCCCTCAGATTTTCTTGTTTCTGTGTTCAAGATGTACAGTACTAAGATTGACAAAGATTTAAAAAGACAGTGTTTTTGACATTTTCTTTTCTTTTAAAACAGGCCCTGTATCTCTGCATTCATATGGAATTCTTCTACTATGTTCCATGCCATTCAGAAACAAATTATGCCTCAGAGGTTATGCTGTGTTCATTTGGTATCACTACCTGAAGTTCTCAGAGCTGGCTTCATCTCTGGCCATTTCTAATGTGTACATTAGGTACTAAGTGTAATTGGCTGACTTCAAAATCCAGAGGCGCTTTTATCTTTGGGTTGTAGGACAGAAATATTGCTTTTCTTTCCTATTGTCTCCTGAAGATACACAGTGTTTCATAGACACGAAAGCATAGAGGACATGACTGAACACATGCTTTTGAGTCTGGTGTAGAGCCCATCACTGAACTGTTCTGGCTTTCATGTTTCTCAGTGTGATATGAGAATAGCAATTTTAGCCTCTGTTGTTTCTATGAGGACTTGATGGGGCTCAATATTTCTAGGTGATACAGTACTAGGAAGTGTATGAAGCCAGTAGTATCCATTAGCTATATTCTATATTGAAAACAGCTACTATTCCATTCATTTTATGGCAGGAGTGGCAAGATAATTATGATTTTATGAGCTGTGTGTGTGCGTGTGTCTATGTATGAGAGAAAGAAACAGAAAAGAGAGACAATCTAAGAGAAGGAAATGACAGACAGGGAAAAGAAAGAACGTTGGAACATTGGTATATATAGAAAGATATTATATGATTATTACCTAATGTGTTGTCAATGAAAACAAAAACATTGGTTACAGAATGTTCTAATGACATCAAGTCCATGATGACAGGAAAATTAAAGCATACATTTAACTTGCTGATTGCATGATTATATTTCAAAACTAGTGCTAAGGATAAGGAAGTAGAAATCTAAAACAAAGTTAATGAAAAATTATTTTAAAATTCCCCCTGACTCTGTAATCATAGTGCACTAATACATTTGAATCTAAGAAATACATAAATTATTAACTAAGTATAAATTCAGAATATTATGGTATTTACATAAAACAGAGTTCTACTATGTGTAATGGTAACAGAGCAAACAAAAGACTGCTGAACATACATTTATAAATTAACTTTCATCACAAATGCACAAAGATTGTTTACATTTTAAACCACATAATGCAGCTCAGTCATCTCCCTGTACACACATTTTCAGATGCATCTTATTAAACTAGGAAATTCAATGTGAATGTGAAGCTTTGAGGGAGGTTAGGAACAGTCTTGGCACAGTTGTCTTGGCATCTTTCCTGGTGGCTTTTTTGGAAAGTTGCCTTTTGCCTCCCAGTACGGGCCAGTCAACAATTGGGCATCTGGTATACCAGACAGGCCCTGCCATATACCCAGAACTATCAGCAACAAGTGCAGTCAGCTTTCTCCACTTCTGCATGAATTTAGTTGCATGTCTACTTGTAAATGAGGAAATATTTATGTGTCAATTGACCTGTAAAAGGTGGTAGAGATTTTCATGGTGAATATAGTCACAAACACCTATTGCAAAAGCTTGGCTCACTTTTATGTCTGAGTTTCCTGATCAAGACATTTCTGTACTGGAACACTGTGTACTAATCTATACATACTAATTTCATTTTTATGTTCCTTTTTTATGCCATCTTCCATTTAAATGCCTTTATTCCATTTCAGCAACCATGCCTTCACCATGTCTTCTCATGTCTTCTTAGCTAACTTCTCCTGCGCCAGGGATAGATTTTTTTTCTACGTATATTTTTATTGAATTTTTTCACATTTTATACATCTTAATCATATTTAGCCCCTCCCCTATTCTGCACACACCATAGTCCATCCACAGGATTTCATGTATATTCTAAGCAAATTGAGGAAAAATTTCTACATATATCCTAAATTCCGTGTTTTTGATCAATGTAGCATCTTGGTCTTCATGTTTTTGAAGGAGAAATAGTAGACCCCTAATGCAGAAGTGGCAGGAAACCAGCATCTGTGATTGCCACCCTCTGGCTGTCTCCTTCAATAAGGCACAGCTCCCAGCTCCAGTTACCTTCCCACCCATTCCTCCCAAGGCTTAGGGAGGAAAGAATGCTGAGCCACAGGCAGTGAATTACCACAAAGAAAATATGTTTTCTGGACATACCAGGGAAGTTGCAAATGAGAACCCACAGCACTTCTGATAGCATGCACAAGATGCGTGCAAGTCCAGACAAAAGCACAGAATGGAGGAGAGAGTAGTCGAGCAGCACTGACTCTAGCTGAGAACTTTGGTGATTGGTAGCGGATAGGAGGCAAGTCAGTTTCCTTTAAGGTTAACCAGGTTACAAGGAATGAACCCACATCCAAGAGCATTTGAGGAACACAAATTAGACTCCATAGGTCTTAAAAAGTAATAGAGCATATGAAATGAGGGAGGTGTAGATAGGTGGGGGTGTATCTGAAGGGAGATGGAAGGAGTCTGAATGTGATCAAGAAACGTATGAAATTCTCAAAGAAACAGGAAAAAATGTTATTTTAAAAGATAATTTAGGGAGCAATAGTCCCTTTCTTCCCTCGAGCTTAACTGAGCAGTAAGGACTGCAGAAAGATACTCTCAGAAAAGTCCAGCTGTCTTGAAAAGACACTCTGAGCTGTTAAGCTGACTGAAAATTGATCAATGAGCTCCTGAGTTTTATCTTTTGTGAGTCATCACCCATACTGTGGTGGGTTTTTTGTGAGGCAGTTATGAGTCATTTCTGCTCCTGTAAGTAACCCTCACCCACACTTCTATCAGTTGACACAATAAAACTCATTGGTATACACACACACACACACACACACACACACACACACACAAGAATATGTTGTCTTTGAATTTTAAAAATAAAATTATTTGGTGTGATTTCAGGCATTAACTTCACATGTTTCATTTAGGCGGTTGAAAGATAGGAGATGAATTGAAGTAGGCTGTAACCTATGCAACGGAAAAATATAAGATTGTTATTATATCTAGCCAGTGTGTTAGACTTTATATTGAGAAAAATGTCTGATATGATAACTTTAACAGAACAATTACTTACTTAGGGATTCACTGATTCAGAAGTGGCACTCCATATTTTATTTGTCCATTGATTTTTGGCCCATGATACAGTCCTGGTGTGGGAGTGCATGACCCAGGCATGCTCCAATCAGGAAGCAGAGAGAATGCCTGCAGTGGCTGGCTTCTTCCTTCTATTACATCTGGTTCTTGGGCCTATTGGCAAAGGCTGCCACACTGAAGGTCAATCTGAACCACTTAATGAATCAACACTGAGAACATTGTCAGATATACATAGACAGGCAGAAGAGAGCTTTCCTAGTCGATAGATACCGCTCAATCCAATGAAGGTACCAAGTAAGAGCAGTGATCACAGCAAAAATGTGCAGTTGATAGAGGTTCACCAGATACATTTAATATATATAAAACATTCCAAAGCCAACTGTTTTTGATCTGCAGATACACTCTAAGTGTTTGAAGAAACACAGCAGTATTTACTAACTCCATTAGGTTCTGCCTCAGCTGTGGCCTCAGAAGCCGTGTGCTTCCCAGGGCATTCTAAATGCAGTAAAAGAATGAGGTAAGGAAAATAAAGACCTGACCATCTCAGCCGCTGCAGGAAACTAGGATGTACATTTTCTCTTTGGAGCTCCTCATCAAGTTGGTTGAGGGATTTGGGGTATATTCAGTTCCTTACATTCATTGGATAGTCTCTTCACATTAGTTCATTTCTAAGCACCTGTGACAAATGCAACAGATAGAAGTGTAATATGCAGGGGACGGTGGGGAAAAATGAAACTTTACAATGTAATGTTAAACTCCAAGTGCTACCCAGACGTTAATATTTTTACATGATTGTTTGCAACATGAAGCTACTGTACTTATAGGCAATAAGAAGCAGTAAAACATCTTTAAACAAGTAACTGGATATATTTAGCCTATGGAAATTTTATGAACTGTTTCTGCTGCATAAAATGACAGACTTTTCATTAGTTGTGTTTTCATTTTTCTGCTTAAATCGTTGAAGCTGATATCTACTTCTATCCTTCATCAACTTTCTCCCCATTCTCCTTTCTCCTCAATTTGTACAAGCTCATATCTAAATATATTCAAGTTTTTCCTACGATAATTAGCTATACTCAAATGCATAGACATTCAAACGTAAAAAAATAAATTTTTTGTTTTCTAGAGATGCTTCATTTTTTAATTTACTGTTCCTTTCTTTTTAAAATTTGAATCTGGGCCTCCTGTATCCCAGTCTGGCCACCAACTTGCTGGGTAACTGAGGTCTTTAGTTTCTAATGTTTTTACCTCCACACCCTGTCCCATGTGCTAGGATTACAGCAATATGTCACCATTCTGGGTTTATATTCTCTGAATTTTAAAAGCATCCAACCTCCTCCAAAAACCCAGTAGATATGACAGTGTGGACCAGATTCTTAACTATTTGGGAGGCAGAAATAAAAAAGTGAAAGCCAGCCCCAGATTACATGGCAAGTTTAAGTTTAGTGGCCTTAGTGAGACTGTGCCTCAAAAAAAATCAAAAAGAAAAAAAATCAATTTAATAATACTGAACCACTATATTTCAAAAAGAAAAACAAAATTTTCAAATGTAACTAAGTATATTCATGAACATAAAAAATAATCAACAATATTTTCTAATTCTTTGGTTTTTACTTTTAATCTTAAACCATTTTTTCTTTTGAATACTTTAAATTTGCCTGTTATTTACACTACAGCACATATATTCATTTTTGTTCTCATTATGAATAGTGCTGCAAAACTGAAAAATCTATCACAGGGATTAAAGAACATTGATTTTACAGATCTTCCTTTAATGACTGAATGTGGAAAATGTGCACTATCTAAAGCTGACATATAAAACAATATGCCATTACTTGTAATCCAAAGATATTTTATACATACTACAGAGTAATTGAAAGCACAAAATTAACTGCAAGAGGCACCATTTTATTACCATAAAAGTTAATGAGACAATCGCTTTGTATGTGTTACCACTGATCATGAACGATGCACAGATGTCCTCTAAAATATTTCCTTCCACGTGTAAATCTACAGTTATCTCCAAAAATTAAGATAAATGATTCAAAGTTAGCTTTCCCATAATTCTGAATCTTTTCTCCCAAAATAACAACTATTATCATTATATTTGCCTTATTTTTCTAAATTATTTACAGCATATATAGAATAAAACAAAAATATGAAATTTGTTTTTACCAACACCTACTTAAATTAGATATACCAATAATCACCTTGCTACTGTTGAAAGAATTGTACTAATATCCAAAACTTTTCTTATACAATGAAGGGTACAATTAAAGTTTTCTATATATCTATTCATATAAATCTAAAAAAATCATTTTATATAGTAAAATGGTTACATCTCTGAATATTCAGCTTTTTAAATGTTCTATGAATTACTTTTTTGTATGTATGAGAATGCATTGTCTTTACGTATGTAAGCACAGAAGTATCACGCAATGCACATGGAGCTCAGAAGAGGCCATAACTCCAGGTCAGAAGAGGGCACTGGATTCTCTTGGAACTGAGTCATGGATGGTTGTTAGCCACCATGTTCCAAATCGGAATCCCCCCTAAGGTCAGCCAGTGCTCTTAAATGCTGAGCTCCATACTCATCCTTAAAATATAAAAATTTCCAAATTGCCTTCCCCAACATGTTAATGTAAATTTTCCTAATAGAATCTTCAATCTAATATAATCATTTTAAGAATCAAAGTCTGGTAAGCAAAACATTGGGTTTATTGATTACTGAAAACTTTGTTTTGTTTATGTGTTCATTAGCAATTCCATTTGCATGTCTTCCTTTATGAAAATTCTTTTTGCTCATTCTTTTTTTATGCATTTGTCATTGTATTTCTGTGCTTCGAATGTATTTCTTAATTGATAAGAGTACATTGATAAAGCTTTCAAAGACACCTAAAACTGTTAGCTTTATATTTTCTTGGTTCAATTTTCATTGTATGAAAAAACAATATAAATTATAAGTATATTTTATAAATTATTTCTGTTTGTTTTTGTTAGAAATTTAGTGTTATAATTTTTGCTATAAAAAGCTATAATATTTGTCTTCGATATAATAAAGAAGTTGAGCATCATTTTAAGAACATTGTATCAGATTTCAAATGCCAAATTTACATGACATATCCAAATCTGTTATGGTTATAAATCTATGCTAATTTGAACATCTTAAAATCAAGACATAATATTGCACATATTACTCAAATATCTGTCACTCCAATAACTGCCTGAAACAATAAATTATTAAAGTAAAAGTTTTAATTTTATTTTTATTTTTCCTCACAGTTTTGGAGATGTCAGTCCATTACTATTTGGACTCAATATTTTAGGCCTGTTATAAGACGGACCATTGGAATGGAAGCATGTGATGGACAGACCAAAGTATTTACTAAGGTACCAGAAAGCAGAAGATAAATAAGGGACTGTGGTAAGTCCACTCTTCTATTCAAAATATATCCCTAGTAAGCTGAATACCTCCCATTAGACTCTAATTCTTTTTTTTTTCTTTCTTTCTTAAAGTTTTACCATCTTCCCATAACAGTGCCGTGGACCAAGGCTTTAAGACTGTACCACATGGAGTTCTGGAATACATTCTAGGTCCAAACTACAATAGTCCTCATTATATTTCTTGAATTTTTCTAAGTACATTATAATGTAATAAAACTTTTATCTACTTCTAGACAATATAAATATTTTCTAGTATGATAGCCAAGACCTTTTCAATTTGGTCAATATAAGTGTTCAATATTATTTGGTTGGATTGCTAACTTAAATGAAATTATTGATGATATTTTAACTTAAGAATTATTTAGGTGAGCTCATGAAAATTTTAAGATGAAACTTAGTTTTCCTAGTAATTAGGTAACTACAAATTATAAACAATGTACTTTGTACTTTGTACAATGTATTGATATTTAACCACCAAAATTAATATTAAACATCTATTAAGTCATAGAAAAATAGAAATATGGAAAGTTTTCATTACTGTAGCTATTTGGTAGAGTAATTTGGCAATATCTAGAAGAGCTGGAAAGATGTACAGACATTGCTTCAAATTTGATAAAAACAATATTTATTTATAAAGATAAAGGCAATACCAAGTAGAACAGGAATGATGGGTGATCAAAAGATAGAGCACATTATGTTTATACAAGGAAATGTAATGAGTTTGCATAATGAAGTATGATGCCTTACACAATTGTTAGAGGGTGTATGTGTTGCCATAGAGGCACTGCAACAAAGTGACTGTGAAACATCAAGTTGAAGAATGAGACAATATAATAGCATTTATGGCAAGGTTTTAAAATAATTCAAATCTTACTGTTGTTTATATTAAAATATACATAAGAGAATAAAGAGCATGGACAGGAAGGGTATACTGCAATGTCTCCCTAGTGGCTTTCTCCATCCAGATGCTTTCAGAGTCGATAATGGGATCATGTACAAAACAAGGAACTTACAGGTACTTTTGCTTACCTTTAAAATTTCTGATCTGAAAGGAATAGATTAAAGTATGTTAATTCCGAAACCATGGGAGTAAAAGTATATTTTCAAACTCTTGGTGCTAGAGACACTGCACTAAAATTCTTTTTGTTTTTGTTGTTGTTCCTAGAATAAGAAACACAATATTAACTATAGAGATGCTATTGTAGATTGACTATTTTATTATATAATCTCATATTGTTTTAAGAAACTCAGGAAAAGAGACATAACAGTGTTTTGAAGTATCACCAAACAGTATGAGTGTATTTTTTTTAAATTGTCAGTTTCTTTCATGTATACAATGCTGTACGATGCTCATATTCCCTCCCCACTCCTACTTATTCCTTCTTTCTGTCAATTAATCTTCTCCTACTTTTGTGTCTTGTGTGTATGTGTCTGTGTGTATGTGTGTGTGTGTACATGTATGTAGGTAACAATAGAATGTTCATGATTGTAATGGCAATGTTGTATCCAAAATCAGCCTTTCATAGCCCTCTACCCCATTCTCCAATTCATACATTCTGTCTTCTCTTCCACAATATTCCATGAGAACTGGAGTGGGTGTTCCAGGTATTTCTTTAGTGCTAACAACTCAACAGTTACTTATTCTTAGCACTTCAACTAGTACATGAATGAGTCTCTTTAACCTTCACCCTCCGCAAAGTGAAGCTTCTCTGATCAAGGCTGAGTGCAGTACTAGTCTGAGTGTAAGCATACCTATTTAGAAGACAGATTGAATGCCTGTCCATTCAGCAAAACATGAATAGTAAATTCACCCTGTCCTAGTTTGCTTCTCTGTTGCTGTGATAAACACCATGTCCAAAAGCAACTTGAGGAAAAAAGGGTTCATTTAGCTCACACTCAAACTACATCATGGAAGGAAGTGAAGGCAGGGACTCGAAGCAGGAACCTAGAGGAAGGAACAGAATCAGAGCCCATGGAGAAATGTGGTTTATTGGCTTGCTTTCCCCTGGTTTGCTCAGCTATCTTACCTATATAGCCAGGCCCACCTGCCCAGAGATTGCACCACCCACAGAGAGCTGAGCCCTACCTAAGCTAGCAATTTTAAAAATCCCTCACAGACATGACTCATGACAATCAGGTGCCTCTAGTTTTTGTCAAGTGGACAAAAAAACTAACCAGCACACACCCATATGTCCTGTAACTTTCCAGCCATAAGCTTTGGACTAGATGTACAGTACCAGTTGTGTATCATCTCCTCCTATGGAGCAGGCATCAGATCAGATCATAACATGGGCAGTAACATCCCAGTTATGCCCTTATTGCATCAGTGAGTACATTTTTCCTAAAGGACCCTGTGGTATGCATGGTAAGACTATTGAATTTTCTGTACCAGCAGTCTGCTTAATACTATGCAAAATAGACAAGGAGGAAGCTTCCAGCACTGTTTTAGCCTGATTTCTGTGTCTTGTGTTAAAATTGTGTGGCATCTTCAGCAATAGGGTCTTATCATCTACTTCTGGTGGACAATCAAGAGCAATGGCAGTAGACTGTATTGTTTGCAAGCTCTGGGAGCCACCTGACCAGTAACCCATAGGGAGGCATCCCATAATAAAGAGATTTTCACTTAAAAAAATCTATGACTTCTGGGAGAAACATTCTGCATGCATGTAAAAGACCTCCATTCAAACTCTATCATCATTAATATCATCATCATCATCATCATCACCATCATCATCATCACCATCATTATATTTTAATTTGCTTATAAATTAGTAGTTTTTATATTACTTTTATACATCTTGAGTTTTGATTGACCTTCCCCCACAAAGCACAGCTTTTCTCCATGTGCCCACCCTTCCCATTGTAACCTTTCCTGCCTCTAGTATTCCCTACATCTACTTTCAATAGTATATTTTTTTAACTGCAGAAATTAAAGAAAGCAGCAATCACTAGATTTCAAACCTATGTTTCTTGGCATTAAATATCTCTGATTTAAGTGATTTGGGGGGGGAGGAGGGGTGAGACAATGAGTTGAATCATGAAGGAGGAACACACACCACTGATTTGTTGGCTTATTTTTCAGCAAATCAAATAAAAATGCAATGTGTTCACAAGACTTCTTGAGCTCCTATCATTCTATCCTGTGCTCTCCTCCCAGCACTCTCCTATGCATAAAGTCCTTGAACATTTCTAGTACTCCTGAAACGTGGCTTCAGGATATTCCTGTATTAACCCAAATGTTCAAGTCAGCATTCTTTCCATTATTTTAGCCAATATACTTACCCAAACGGAAGTAAAATTTAAGGTTCATCGTTTGCACTAGTAGTAGTAATGCTAAAAAACATCTTTATGTAAAACATTAATTTTGTGTCATTAAAAGTTAATTATTCATAAATCAACAGCAAATTATTTGTTTGTCACTTTCTCTTCCTGCTTGTATCTAAGTCAACTGTAATTAAGTTCGTGTTTTCTTTCACGGTATTTCCAAAGAATTCTATCATTTGCTGTGTTATTTTATCATTTTTGGTGTTTTGTTACTATCAACTTGTCCTGCAGGATATCAGCTGTGTACAAAGACATAACATTTGAATAGCAAAGAAGATTTCACATATCTTCAAGAACATTATTCATTATTGCTCCAGAGCTCAGATTAATGTTGACTCAGAATTGCTTAAAATTACAATTGAACATCTTTAAAATACTCTCCTATTGTTTTTCCTACAAAAATTATTGCAAAGTAAATAGGTGATCTGAGGATGGAAAGATGGCTCACCAGTTAAGAATACTGGATGGTCTTTCAGTGGACCAGGGTTTGGGTTCCAGCACCCACATGGCAGCTAACAATCATCTGTAACTTCAATTCCAGGGGATCTCACCCCCTGGTCTGGCCTTTGCAGGCATCACTCATACATTGTTCACTTACAAACAAACAGGCAAAGCACTCATACAAATAAAACAGACTAACAAATTATTTTTACACATTAAAAATTAAATTAAAATAAAAAGGTAATCTAAGTTTTGAAAAACTCTATCATGATTCTCAAGTCCAGCACTGGGAGGCAAAGGCAGGCAGATCTCTGTGAGTTCAAGGCCAGCCTGGTCTACATAGAGAGTTCCAGGATAGCTGGGGCTACAGGGAGACCCTGTCTCAAAAAGACCAAAAGAAAAAAAAAAAAGAGAAAAAAAGAATGGTTTTAGTAAAGTGAAATTGTTAGCACTTAATATAGAATATATTCACACAAGGATTAACCATATATATTTATATATGTTTATATGTATTTATTTTGGATTAGACATATGGATAATATTATTATAGTTTGTTGTTCAGCAACACTATTTTTAATCTT
>NW_008329362.1:724771-765186 GCF_000622305.1 Nannospalax galili
AATTTTTAGGTGACTAAATACCATCAAATGCTATTCTAATAAAATAGAACTCAGTGGCATTCATTCATTCCTTTAGCCATTAAGAGAGAGCATTTTAGAAATATTTACTCAAGTAGTTGACATTATTCTAGTGTTAATTTCCAACCACATTTAAAATAAAGAAATGTTGATAAAGTGTTGATTTTTCTTTGAGATTTACATGCATTTTTATAATCCTAGATGTGAGGCAAGGGAGTCAGTGACAGAGAGAAAGATTGTGTGTGTGTGTGTGTGTGTGTGTGTGTGTGTGTTCAGGCACACGTGCTCTAGCATGCATATGGAGGTTGGAGAACAGAGGGAGGGAGGGAGAGAGAGACTAGCTTATGGTCTTTGGCTATGGAGAGTTTGTATATTTGTATATAACATTTCCTTCATCAAAATGAAGGAGTAAGGCAAGTTATTAATTGACTTTTGTAGAGAAAATAAAAATCAATTGTTTTGTTCTGCTTCTTAGGAAATAGCAAACCAGATATCAATAAACCCTTAATTAAAAGTATAACTACCCATAATTAAGTATGTCATTTATTCTGTTGTCTTTTAAAAACTATTTCATAAAGGCTGTTGATGAGGTATGTTTAAGAAGCTTTGTAATTATGTAAATATATGCATATATAATCATATAACTTAAGTACAATACAGGGGTTTATTAGTCCCCCTAAAGAAACTGAAAAAGTAGTTTCATCTACACCACACAAACTTAACATGTAACATCAAAGTCTTTGAAATTTAATGACTTCAACAGTTAGCTATAGTAATGCATATCTATGGATCAGGAGTCAGCAAATAGAGAATGTGGGCCAAAACTGGCCTATATTGTATTTTTTCTAAAACTAAATTTTACTAAAACGCAGCCTTGTAATCTGGCTCTTACACCAAACATTTGTCAGTTTCTTGCCTTAATTATTCCTCAGGCATTCTTCCTTGCTGTAAACTATTGAAATAACATGCCATTTACTTTTTGATGTAATTTCAAATGTTTTTCATGTTATTTTTACAAGGCAATAAATTCTAAATGTTCAAATACTTAGCATTTGAAATGGCATTATCAGAATTCTACCTTTGAATGTTGGTAGTTCTTCCTTCCTGTAATTTCAAATACTCACAGATTATTTCAGCAGTCCAGCAGGGGCTCGGGATGGGGGCAGGGGAAGCCCACAGCTCTAACTGAGGAGCTATTGGCAGTTGATGGCTTCTGGAAGAGGAAGGATCACTTTTTATTGGGGTGGATGGCCACATGTAGGTTATCCATGTTCCAGTAGATGACCCCACACCTATGCACAGATAAACAGCACTTATTGAACTCAGTAGATTAAAAATTAAAGGACAAACTGGGTGTGGTGGTGCAAGCCTTTAATCCCAGCACTTGGGAGGCACAGGCAGGTAGAGCTCTGAGAGTTCAAGCCCAGCCTGGTCTCCATAATAAATCCAGGACAGCTTCGGCTACAGGGAGACCCTGTCTCAAAAAGACCAAAGGAAAAAAAAATTAAAGAACATAAATGTGTTGGGGGGATCCTTTAGGGAGTTGGAGGGAGAAAGGGAGGGGTAGATTAGATCAAGAAACTTTTGTACATGAATGAAATTTTCACAAGACAAAAATAAGTAAACACACAAGTTCAGATATTTTTATGAATTAATTGAGTGATATTCAAGGAGAGAGTTTAAGAGATTTTCTAAGTTCCTTGTATGAGTGAGGTTATTGAATCAGGTTACCACAGCATCACATTTACTAACCAGAAATGTAAGCTTACAGATCATTTAGTTCTAAACTTTTCCATTTAACTCAGCCCTTGATCACAGATTTTTGGAAGCCATGTAGTCTAAACATTAAGCACATGAACTTTGTCTTATAAGACTTACCTCATTAGATAAGCAACTGCACATTGCTGGCCTCAGTCTCCCCAGTGGTAACGTGGGCTATAAATGAGGTACCACTTGTGACTTTTTCATAGATTCAAGGATACAATACATATAAATAGTGCTTAAATCTGGAAATGATAGGTAAGGTGCTGTTGTATAGGATTGTCCTCCAAATAGACCATGAACAGGCAAGATCTTCCCAAGCTTTGTTCTGTTCACTTGCCTAGATTCATCACAGTTAAACTTATTGACTGTGACAGTCAACAAGGAGGGAGGGCAGGGAGAGTCACCGGAATCTCCCAACCAACCAGTCAACACTAGTTGCATGAGGGGAGGGGATAAAGGTATATAAGTGAGGAGGCCTAGGGAAGGCACTCTCGTCACTTTTGTACATTGGTGTGGAAGCCACCATCCATGCTTGGATGAAGACTTTCCAGCGAGGCCTTAGGTGGGGAGCATCCACATTCCTTCCTGTAAGTAAACCCAAACCCATTGTTCTTTAAGTAAGCCTAATAAACTCCCTGGTTCCCCAAACTGAAGTTTGGCTAAATTGTATCTTGGTTTGTCATTGGGACCAAGGGAGAAGTGGTCAGACATTATGACTCCCAGAAGGAATTTTAGCCAACACATTTTTCACACAATAAAACCAAGGATGAGTTTGGGAAGAGCTATGTATGGTGTAGTCTCTGATATGGGGAAGGAGAACAGCAACTGAAGGGAGGCTTGGTGAGTTGAGAGTGTTGACAGAGGAAGTTTTGACATGGTGGACTATACCCATAAGGCTGGTGGAGTGAGTGGTATGGGTAGTGCAGTGGGTAGTGAGATGTGTAACTAAGGTGGGGCCACCTAGGCAGACATTATCAGTGGGGAAAATTGTGGGAGAGAAGGCCGCTTGTAGGTGATATGGTGTGGCATGCCTGCTTGACTCATGGGTTCATCACAGAAGTATGGAGATGCTTTGAAAACCGCCAAAGGTCTAAGGAAGATATTACAAGCCTTGGGAGTAGTACACCGTGGCAAAAGTATCGGCAAGCAGCTGCAGAGGCACCTTGGCCACTGTTATGTGTAATAAGAGGTCTGCTGCAGGCCTAGGCCATAGCTTGGAGAGACAATGAAGGTGCGAGGGAGAAATGGGAATGAAAAAGGGATATGAGGCTGACCTCTTTACTATTGGCTTCTGGCCTTGCTGGTAAATTAGATAAAAGAGAAAGAAATAGAGGCATTACCCTGCCATTTTTCAGAGCTAGAGGGTCAAAGGGGAAAGAAAGCTAATATTAGATTGTTAACTCAAGACCCATCCTGGGACCCCAAAACCTGAAACTTATAGGAAGAGTCAGTAAGAAGGGATTGATCAATAAAGGGCAGAAAATGCCTCTCAGGTTCAATAATTAATACAAGAAAGGGAAAATTCATGGTCCAACATGCCAATGGAGGTGTTAACAAAGGTGCATTATGAGAGACTATACTAATCAGAATATACTCAGTACTGAAGCTGCTGGAACTAGGGAGGACATTCAAACAAGTAATAAAGGAGCCCTTCACCAATGACTTTTATGAGGCTGTGGGACATGGGAGCAATGGAATTAGTTTAAGTGCTGCAGAAGCAGAGAAGCTGAGCAACATAACACCAAGCCCTCTTAAGACACAGGTGGCTTAACCTGAACATTACAGGGGGAATCAGCTCCTGATAGACTAGCTTGTATGAGCCATTAGAGATACCTGGTCATCACCAGTGGCAGCTTCCATGGATATTAGGGGCTGGAGTGCAATAGAGGAGGGGCAGGTACTACTGAGGGAACTAGGCATGAAGAAAATAATATATGATGCCCAGCTCACTATCAGATAGCACTACATTCACCAGACATTTAAAAGAGGAGCTTGATTTAGCAGGGACCTTGAGGTTGGTATGGAGCCTTACTGGCTTTGCTGAGTCCCTTAATGTGGCAGGATCTTTATGAAGCAGGAAAGGTTTTAGCAAATTTAAGTGACTTAGACCAGCATGTAACATATGTTCATAAAATGGTAGAAAATTCAAGAGGAGACAAGAAAAAGGAAAAGCAGGGAAAGAGGTCTGTGTGGTTTACTCTAAGGCAAATAAGCCAAGATTTGTGTCAAGCCCAAATTACTCAGAAAAAAAAAAAGAAAGAAAACAACGAATTCTATGCTATAGAGGTTCTGGAAGACTTTAAAGCCTGAGGAACAGTTCACAGAAGGCATCTGTAATAAAAAGAATATAGATATGACAAAGATAAAAATTGTCCCAGGGATAGGTAATGATTTCCTCAGATTAAACTGAGTACATTTCCCTTCCACGAAAGTTATGCTGGGGTGGAGACAGTTTGCCCAACCAGGGCCTCCACCAGCATCCCAATATGGCCAGTTGAGGGGCAAAAGACACGGCTACAGCCAGGTGGAAGACCCAGGGCCTATATGACCCAGGGAACCAACAAGTGTAGCGCAGGCAAATGGAGTCCAACAGCTCTTTGGCCCTGGGTAGGGCCAAGCAGTTTGAGCCAATACCACCAAGTTTATCAGGAATGAAGAAATGCAGGACAGCTCCATGTAAATGCTCCAGTTTATAGAAATGGAATGACACAGTGAAAATGATTAAAGATTATAAAGAGCTAGCTAAGTTAATGCCTCCTCTCCATGCTGTTGTACAACATGGATCTGTTGAAAAGATAGTTGATGCAAATTGATAAAATCTTTCCAAGCTGTGTTAAATAATCTTTATTTGATTTACTATGTTCTTAATTTTGAGTTTTTGTGATTACCCAACACTTGCTTGGAACAGAAGACAATTGATTTCCAGCATTTCTTAAGGTTATCTTTGTAACTCTACTGCTTATACTGATGGTACTAGACAATACATTCTTTTTCTCATCCTCTGGGAAAGGTTTATGAACTGTTAACCTCAGTATTTGGAAGATATGGAAACCCATTTGAAAAATATTGTTACACCTGAAGAAGCAAGGATGAAAACCAGATTCATAAGGGGTACAAGGGCTACGTACAGTTGTGAAATTCTTTGGAGCTTTATGGTTGGGTAAGGCATTACTGATAACCACCAGGATGGTTGAGACAAAGTCTACAACAGCCTGTGCCTATGGATGCTAAAGATTAAGAAAAGATATATTATGAAAATTAAACAGTACAATTGTAAAATGAAAATTCCAGTGCCAGGGGTGGTTTAACCCCAAAGATACCTTCGCAAGGATATAGACTATTGCCACAAATGTTGGTTTCATTCCAGAACTAGGTGGCAAGATCCTGTTGTTAAGGACAGGGCATGGTGTAAGCATGGGAAAGGGAGAACCAAGCTCAGACTTAACTGAAATCTCCCTGCCAGTCTGTGGTGGCACTATGCAGATAACTGGGGGAGAACTGCCTCCCTATAGTTCTGTTTAATGATGGACCCAGCATGCTGCAGTATCAACATGACATGTACGACGTATCCACCAGCGTAATGACAGCAAGACTAGTGTATGTACAAACAACCAGTCTCTAATTGGATTTAAGGACCAATCTTCTCAGAGGAAGACACCTAGGATTGCAAGTCAGACCAACATCTACCCCACACCCCCATCCCCGGTGACAGAGGAAGTTATAAGCCCCACTGGGGAAATCATTGCAATTGTTTTGTTAGATGGATGTGATGCACCAGCTAAGGTACCTTTCAAGCATTTGTGTTTATGCCCATAGATTATTACAGAAGCCAGTGTGCATCAGATGTTCCCACTTCTTCCTTTTCATTTGTGTTTATATATTACAAGGAATACCATCAAAGATGGGCCAACAGCAACATCCTTAAAACAGATAATAAAAAGGCCCAGGGGTTAAACAGAAGTTTTAGCTACAGAAGCCCAAATAAAAATAATCCAAATGTTTTAAAACATATCAGACATAGTAAGTTTATTAATTCTTCTCTTTTCTGATGGAGCTATACCTTTTTATACAGAGCTATTAAATCAATAGAAACCAACTTATAGGAAAGATTATTCCACAAGGTCCACTGAGAGTAAACCTAACAATGTCATTTCTGCTGCATGTGGTACACCTTTTATGATGGGCGTCCCTATTTATAATGCTTAATCAGCTGCTTTCATAGCAATGACAGTTCATCTTTATCAGACTGTCAGTTCACAGCAGTAGTGCACTGGTAATTTCTGAAAGATTAAGCATCATACAAGACCTGTGTATTCTATTATCATGAAGCAATTTCTTTAATTCATGTGATATTAGTGAGTCTGTTGATGTGATGTTTTAATATATGCAACTATATTGATGGGTTAAATATTTTGTGAGTTGATATGCCACAGTTGATGAACTGAAGCTCTATTTGTATATATAAAAAAGGTAAACATATACTGTGGAAAGTATTGGTTTCTGTCAAAGTAAATTGGTGGTCTTTCCAGGACTCAAAGGATGGAGTTTCAACTTACTAATATGTCATCTGTTCTTATCCCTCAGTAATAGTGTCACATCAGTGATTCACCCTTGGTTTCTATTGGGGTTGATCTGAATGTTTAACAGAAGCAGCAGTTATGTTAACTAGCCTGTTGAACAAAAGCCTATATTAGCAAGTCCAGATATACAGACTATTCTATTTACCTTGAATGGATTCTAAAAAACCTACTATATCCTATGCAATGTTATAAGAATATAATTTTATAGTTCCTCTATGTCTCAAGTTAAGGAAATCTAGAAGTAATAGAAGTGGCTTTATTTTAAACTCTAGTCTGGATATAGCTTATGTTATACTATGTCATATGTGTATATTAGCAACAAACTACTGGTTTATCCAGGGTCATATGACAGCCCCTATAGCACATATAACAAAAGTGCCACTGGATGAAATATATGAGAGCATTATTCAAATTAATGCATCAACTGCACACTATACCTGAGCCTATTTTAACATCCTTATAGCCAGGAATGTTATTGTTTATAAGATAGATACAATTTGAGCAGTTTCTATTATAAAAGTTTTTAATATGTCCAAATATGAAAGCATGTTATTGTACATTTGTAGAAAATCTAAAGTTTAAATGTTTGCTTCTATTTCATTTCAAAATTTTATTATGTTAACTTTTTAAATAATGTTAAATAACATTGCTGATTTTTTATTAAAACACAATTTCCATACTTAAATATGAAATCCTGTAGCATTACTTTCTTAAGCTTTATGTTGTGAATTTTTGAAAAAGTTTTGAAAACATTATGAAGAGGTTTTATGTCCATCTTAAATTCACAACAAAATGCCTTTGGCTCTTTGGTTTTGTGATTTTCCTCCGTAAATTATAATATATTATACTCTCCTAACTATTCTGGGATTAGCAAAAAATAATGCAGGCAAGGAAAATAATAGTGAAGTAATTCATGCTTGGCATTATTCAAGCTTGTACTAGATGCCTGCTTCCCCTCAAGGGGGTTCTCTTTTAAGAAGAGCTATTGAGTTGAATTGTTCTGTCTGTTTCCTCCAATATTTGACAGCTCAGGATTCTTCCTTCTTCTTTGAGACCCTGTTCCAACTGCCATATTATAACAAAATTCAATCATCTGAGTGAATTAAATGGCAGACATTTACCTCTGCATTCTGGAGGCTGAAATTTCCATGGTCAGATTACAGTTAGTTGATTGGTTTCCTAGTGAAGGCTCTTTTGTGGCTCACAGGTAGCCACCTTCCCCCTGTGCGCTCACCTCTTAGGGAAAGAGAAAGATGTGCTATCTCTCTGTCTGATTTTTTTAGGACACTATGCCTATCAAAGTCTCCACCCTCTTGACCTATTCTAACCTGCAAATAGATCATATTGTAGGCAGGAAGGAAGTTTCAGAATATGAATTTGAAGAGACACAAATATGCAGTCCATAATAAGAATTATGATACTTTTGAGAATTACTGATCACTTCTTTATAGAATGTCTCCATCTTAAGTTATTTGGTTTTTTTTTCATTTGGTTGTTTTCAAAATTTTTATTATATTTTTATTTTATGAGTATGAATGTATTTCCTTCAGACATGTAAGTGCAATCCTGTCATGCAATGCCTGCAGAGGTTAGAAGAGGACATCAGATCCCCTGTAACTAGATTTATGGATGGTTGTTATCCACCATGTGGATCCTGGGAATAGAAACTGAATCCTTTGCAAAAGCAACACATGCTCTTAACTGCAGAACCATATGTCCAGCCCCAAGTTTTTCACGTCTTTTTGTTATTGATGGTGTTTTGTTTTTCATTTTTCTATAACTGTTTGGTTTAGGTAGAACAGTGACGTTGAGTCTTTCTTCCTTGTTTCACTTAGAAACTAACTGAATACAGAATTTTTCTTTTCAATAGAACGTCAGAAATTAAAGACAGCTCTGAGCTGATGACTAAAAGAATTAAAACTTGTCCAAGGCAAGAAATGTTATTAGTCCATTAATCATGACTCTAAGTAGATACTGGTGGATCTTGACAAGAAAAAACTCATTCTAAATGATAATTTTTATAATTGACAGGATGAACAATAAGAGACCTAAGAGGTCGGTTGTGTGACAGAATATGTTAAAATTCAAAATGTATAGAAATAAGTGGCAGCCAGCATTAAATTCTTTTTGAAAAATTATGTGTTGTGAGGAAGACAGGGAATAAGGATAAGACA
Organism: Nannospalax galili; assembly: GCF_000622305.1. Taxonomy (NCBI): domain Eukaryota; kingdom Metazoa; phylum Chordata; class Mammalia; order Rodentia; family Spalacidae; genus Nannospalax; species Nannospalax galili. Next base: position 733,308 of record NW_008329362.1, read on the forward strand.
CAATTTAGTAATTCATAAAATTCATATACTTTATATATGTATATGTATATCTTCTTTGCTTCCCCCAAATTTCCCTTTTCTCTATCAAACATTGTGTTTCTTAAAGATAGACTGAATTATTTTATAGAAGAAATACAGATGTAAAAATAACACCATGACAGAACATCTGAATATCTGCCTGATCCCCAAGGAAAGAAGATGAGGCATTCTTCCCATCTTTCCAGTCTGGGATTACTGATCTCTGACTCTTTTCTACATAGTAGATGAGAACATTGTTTTATGTTTTTATTTACTCAATCTACTTTATGTCATAAAACAAATAGACAAATAGGGAATATCTGGCCAAAATGATTGTGTCTGGTTTTTAGGTGTGGTTCTTTTACTGCCCCTGTTGGTCCCACCCCAGCAGGGAGGATGGATGGAAGGTAACTGATGAGAAGAAAAACAGAATGATTTATGACAGAACAGTAGATAATAAAGAAAGGATACCAATAGAAAAAGATCAATTGAGTTTTTAGTAAACATTTTTATTGAAATTTTGTGTATATCATATAATAAATATTTATCATATTTAGACCCTCTCCCCCATCCGCAACTCCTATTGCCTTCCCCACCATATTTCATGCATTGTCATATACCATGATGTCCTCTAGTTCAACTTCATCCACTGGAGTTTAGTCAGCCCATCAAGAGTCTCTCCCTTAAAGATCTACTCTCCCTTACCCAGCAGTAATCAGTTACCAATAGTTGTTCCTCTAAGGTTGGGGCCTGCTGACCATTTCCACAGTCCTGTGCTGGGTCTTTGTCTGAGTGAATCAGCATGGTTATTGTGCATGCTGTACCATTTTTGCAAGCTCATATGAGCAAGTTCCCAGAAGCATGAAAACCTGTTTCCTTATGTTCATGCACCAACTCCGGCTTTTACAATCTTTCTGCCCCCTCTTCCATGGTAGTCTCCGAGCCATGGGTGGGTGAAGTGTAATGTAGGAGTTCTATCCAGGGACACACACTGTGCAGTCTCTTATTCTCTACACTTTGACCAGTTGTGTGGTCTTCTGTGTAGATGATGAAGCTTCACTGGTGAGAGTTAGAAACTGAATTTTAAATTTGTGGAACGTATACTCTCATCAATCACAAATGAAATTATTTTATCAAGAAGCATGATAGCAGCCAGGCATGGTACACATGTCTTTACTCTGAGCACTCAGGACTCTGTGAGATTGAGGTCAGCCTGTTCTACATAGTTAATTCTAGGCCTTGTTGCCCACACTTCCAATTTCTGCGTAGTATAAGAAATAAAAAAAATGAGGAGATATGGACTTACATCGAATTTTTATTTTTAAAAAAATCTCATTCTTTACAATGAATGCACATATGGGATTTGGTTTTTTGTTTTTTGTTTTTTTTTGAACAAAATTGTTCTTCTAACCCTCAAAATACTGGTTTTTAATAAAGGCTGTTATAGTAGATAGGTGCAGCTGATTAACTGACAGCCAAAACTGAATCCTATTGTAAACAATTGTAAGTCTGAGCATTCATTGCTTTTGATAAAAATGAACCTAATCTTTAGTATCACCTAGAGCATGACCACCAAATTAGAGGAAATCCTTCTAAATGAATATCAATGCTTTATCTTTTCCAGGTCAATGCGACAAAAAGAGAAAGTAAGTCTGAGGTAGTTGCATCATTTCCAACCTAAGTTGCATTCTTTTCATAAAACCGAAAGCAAGAAATCCAAAATACTAATATTTCCCATATGAGCAGTAGCATGTCAAATCCCTGTTTATAAGAGGAGCTATCAAAGTATTTGTTACTAAAAGAGACACAAAAATGTATTCTTCAGCTACACATAATGAAATACCTAAGCATCGCAGATGCTATAAAAGAAACCACTGAATAATAAATTTTATCAAAAAAAAAATCTGCTTGAAGGGAAAAAATAAAAAGACATGGCATTTATAAAATACGGCAATCCTAAAATTTAACAGGAAGCAAACTAATAAGTAATTCAGGAAAAAAGTCCTGAAAAATATATGATTAAGTCTATTAACAGTAAAATTCTAATAGAAAAAAAATGAATAAACAAATTTCAAAGGAAAGGCTGTCTTTATTTCACATCTGAATCAACTACTGGAATTGATGTCAGAAAACACAAAGCAAATGACTCTCCAGCATTACAGTGAATGACAAGTGGGCAAGTTCAATCCCAAAGGAAATTAGTGCACAAAATTTATTTGAAGGAGTAATTATCTAAAGTCAGAAACTCAATAAATTCTTAAAACACTGAAATGGAAATTTTTCCCTTGTAAAGTTCTGTTAGCAGTGGGACAAGTAAAGTTCCCTACATTCGGTTCTTTGTGAGGAACAACTTCTTTCCTCACTCCAGTGGAATTATAAATAAAACTAATCAAACTGGAAATTTGTCTCACACTAAAATGCCTGAAATATATTTGACAATTTGGATATTCAATGGTTACAAAAGAAAAACATTATGTTTTTTGATGAATTTATTTTGCCTTAATTACATTTCACAAATTCAAAATTTTAAGAAATTATATTTAGAAGCTGATTTTTAAATCTGATTATGAAAACATAATTAGATAATATGTTTAGTCAATGGAAAAATTTATTTAAAAGGAATCATCTATCCATTGTATAATTCTTAGAATTTTCTTTTCATAATAATGGATAATTAATATTTTATACCTTTAACATTTTATAGTGAACATGAAGTTCACTATGATTTGGGTTACTTCAAACCACTGAAATATATTATTTAAATTTTACATGTCTAAAAATGAATTTTACTAAGGCATGGGACTGAGAGAATGGGTGACCTCCAGAGCTCACAGGATAGTACCGAGTGGGCTGACACTTTGGTCCTTGACTGTTTTTCATGGCTCTAGTTCTCTCTGGACAGGATAGCCTTACTGTAAGCTGTGCTATAACATTTCTTCCTAAGATTCTTATGTCAGTGCAAGTAGGATTACCTTACTCTTTCTGTTTCCTAAATTGGTTCATTCTCTAGTTTCTGTTATTATTTCCTAAAGCGGTTCAGGACTTTTAGTTCTTCCAACAGTCTAACTACTTCCCATATTTAAAACCTTTGCATTTCATTAACTGGTATGATCTCTGTTTTTAAGACTAGATGACATTAGACCTCATGAAGAGCCATAAGTTTTCACTGAATACCTATGAGCTAAGTAGAATGACTGATGTTTTAAAGGCACTTCAATGCAGCATTTTTAAAAATTTTTATTATTTTTTAATTAAAACATTTTTTTAACTTTATTTTGGTGTTTTTGAGATAGGGCCTCCCTGTAGCCCCAACTGGCTAGGAACTTATAGGTTTGATCCCAAAGAGATGGTCCTGCCTCTGCTGCCAGAATGCTGAAATTAAAGGTGTATGTCTTACATGATACAGCCAAATTCTACCTAAAATTATATTGAATGGTATAATCCTACTTGAAGTAAGTTTTCCACTAATAATCCTCAGATCATTTTTGTGTACAACTAAAGTCATAAGTGTACTGTTTCTTTTATTTTGTAGCCATTATATATTCCCACAGTAATATGCAAAATGTTACTGTGCTAATATTCTTTTTTACCTTATGCATAAGAAATCTTTCTATACGGTTTCTATAAAAAACAATTAAAGTACTTTTTAAAATGTATTTATTAACCACATAATTAGAAGAAACATTTCATGACAACAGCATTGACATATTCAATAAAGACATAAAATTATATGAGGTTTTAACCTTTAAAAAAGATCTCCATTTCATTCTAAAACATAATATTTCTTACAGAAAGACTCATTGGTTTTGCTACTAACACTGAGATGTTGGCGCTTGCATCTCTAATCTGTATGTATCTAATTATTATTAGTCATAATCATTTGCACTCGGGTCCTTGGTGCCTGTGTATGTCTATAAAGTCATCGGGTAGATTTCAATGGTAATGTTTTTCACATCTACCAATTATTAAGGAGCAAATTTTTATGCTTTGAAGAATTATTTATTTTAATTTTTAAAAAATTTAATAATCACATGATTAGATGAAGCATTTCATTACAGCTTTAACATATTCAGTAACACACTCCAGAGCAAGTATACATCTCTTACAAGAAATTTACCTGATGACTTTATAGACATACACAGGCACCAAGGACCCGAGTGCAAATGATTATGACTAATAATAATTAGATACATACAGATTAGAAACGCGTGTGCCATCATCTCAGTGTTAGTAGCAAAACCAATGAGTCTTTCTGTAAGAAATATTATGTTTTAGAATGAAATGGAGATCTTTTTTTGAGGGTTAAAAACTCATTCAATTTTATGTCTTACAGGGCTTATACTGAGTTCAATATTGTATAACTGTACTGATTCAACAGCGAACCTAGAAATCTTATAGCCATTCTTGAAGGAGCTGTGTCTTTGCTCTGGAAACTGTTATTGGGCATGTTAAAGTACTTTTATACTACAAAAGTGACAGGAACTCCTAAAGTCCTTAATACACAGTGGATGTTAAATGCATATTTTTAACAGAACCACATTGAAAAATTGGCACTCAGCAATAAAATTTGTCTTGGTGTTTTACTTCATCTGTCTGAGGTAAAATGTAAGTTCAGAGGCAGGAACTGTGTCACATACAAGTTATCTACCCTACATCAATTAGCTAGACTTTTTTGCATGAAAGTTGGCCATTGAGGACTAAGAATGTACTATGTAGTTTGGCATGGAGAGATCTGAACACCAGGCTCTCCATGACAAATGACAGAGTATGTAAATATTTTTATCTTTATCATATAGGTAAATATGTCATCCAAATGCTTAAAAACAGAAACAATGGTATGTGTTTAAAAATATCTCTCTCAGAATTCATCCACTTCCTCATCATCTTCCCTCTCTGGAACTAGGATGGTAAATGGTGCTCACACTCTGGTGACCTATTAGAACCATCTCATTCCTTTACAGTCTCCACACTCATAGTTCCAGATGAGACTGCTCAACTGACACACTGTACAGACTGGAATGAGCCCATCCTTCCAATAAAAAAAAAAAAACAGAATTGGAAACTTGAAACATAAACTACTTATTTATACCTGATCAGAAAACAACTAAGCCAAGACAACAATAAAAAGAGAACCAAACACAACAAATTCAGGATAAAATTCATTTGAGACACACAACTACAAAAAGGAGCCCATAAGCCCAGGTTACAATGCTGTAACACAAATAATGTGAAAAAAACAAGATAATATGCTCCCAGCAAAATACAACTGTTCTACAATGAGAACAACACCAAAGAACCCCATTTCCAGACACACAACATAAAAGAACAATCATAAACATGATCAAAGACTTTAAGAGCTTTAACGAATACACAAAATAGGCAACTTAATGAACTCAAAGATATAAACTCCTGGCTGAAGATCAAGAAAACACAAATGCATTTCTGAATTAAGTGATAAAGATAATTGAGAATTTGAAAAGTGAATTTGTGAAAGTGATAGCAATATTGAAGAAAAGACAAGCTGAGTTAAAGATGGAATTGGAAAACTCAATTAAGTCAATTAGAAAAGGCAGGAGAACATCTTACCTGATGAATGAATGAACTGGAAAACAGAATATCAAGACTTGAAGATAAATTTGAATAGTACGAAAAATGTTAAAACCATAGAATTGGAATATACAGTTACTATGGGACAGCATGAAAAGCTCAAATTTATCAATTATAGTCATAGAGGAAGGAGAAGAATCTCTTCAATGGAATTATAGAAGAAAACTAACCCAAATTAAAGCAAGTCATACAGGTACAAGAAGCCTACAGAACACAAAATAACCAAGACCAGAAAAGAAATTCCCCATGGTACATCATCGTAAAATTACTAAAAATACAGAACAAAGAAAAGGCACTGAAAGCTGTAAGATGAAAATAAGTTACAAATAAAGAAAAACACATCCAATTAACAATTGTGATTTAAATGAAAACTTTAAAAGTCAGAAGATCTTAGGGAAATGTACTCCAAGCTCTAAATGACCACAGATGCCAACCCAAATTACTTTACCCAGAAAAACTGTATATCAGCTGAGGAATAAAGAAAAATCTTCTTTGAGACAAATAAGTTTTAAGAATTAGTGTCCATTAAATCTTCCCAACAGAGAATATTCAAAGCAATACCAAGGACTGAAAAAGAAATAACCATAGCCAAGAGGCAATGGAAAGAATACAAATGAATGTATAATTATGGAAAAAAACATAACGGGACTAAGAACACAAACAGAAAAGAAAATGACCATTGCTAATGTACATCTTTCAATAATGACTTTAAACAACAATGGCTTCTATCCCCAAATCAAAAGGCACAGGCTAGTTGAATGAATTAAGAAACTAAATCCATATTTTTCTTATTTCCAATAAAGCCATATTACTTTCAAGGACAAGGCACCACCTAGACCTAAGGGATAGAAAAAAAATACTACAAACAAACCATATTAATAAACAAACAGCTGTTGCTGTCCTAATACCAGACAAAATATGCTTCAAGCTAAAATTTAAAAGAAGAGATAATGAACATCATTTTATTCTGATCAAGGGAACAATCTACCCACAAGACATTACAATCACAAACATATGAGCACCAAACTCTAATGCACCACATTTCATAAAAAAGAGTTCTATTGGACTTCAAAACATAAATTAACCCCAAGTCAATAGTAGTTGATGACTTCAATACCCCACTTTCTCCAAAAGACCAGTCATCTGGACAAAGAATAGAGAAATATCTGAATTAAATGATTTCATATATAAAATGAACATAACAGTTCTATACAGAGAATATTCCACCCAAGCATCAAATAACACACATTCTACTTAGCAGCACATGGAAATTTCCCTAAAATAAACCACAGACTTGGAAATAAATCATAGTAAAATAAATAAAAAATTAAACTAATTGCATGTATTCTATTGGAACACAATGCAATAAAGCTTAAATTAAATAGCTAAAAATCATCTAGAAACTGCAAAAATTCATGGAAATTCAGCAAAACATTACTGAATGACGAGTGGGTCATAGAAGAAATAAAGAAATAAAAATATTCCTAGAACTAGATAAAAACGAAAACAGAACACAATGAAACTTCTGGGACACATTAAAAGTAGTCCTAAGAGGGATGTTTATGCCAAAATTGCCTACATTTAAAAGTCAGAAAGAGTACAACTAACTGACTTAATGATACACCTCAAAACCTAAAAGACAACAACAGACAAACCCAAACCAGCAGACAAGAAGAAATTCTAAAAATCAGAGCAGAAATCAATGAAAAAGAAACAAAGAAAACAATACAAAGAATCAATAAAAGAGCTGGTTCTTTGAAAAGATTAACAAGACTTACAGACCCTTAGCCCTCCCTAACAATAAGAAAAAAAGAGAGCAAACACAAATCAACAAAATCAGAGATGAAAAGGAATACATTACACGGGACATCAAAGTAATCCAGAGCATTATCAGGAAATATTTTAAAACTTGCACTGTTAATTTAAGAAATCTAAAATAAATAGATGAATTCCTAAATTAAATCACAGCAATAAATTTGAGCCAAGAAGAGCTCAACAAAGTAAACAGACCCATAAGAAATAAGGAGATTAAAGCAATAATACAAAGATTACCAACTAAAAGAAGCTGAAGTCCAAATACATTCACAGCAGATTTTACCAGATGTACAGAGAAGAGCTCCAATACTGCTAAGTTATTCAAAAAGCAAGAGAGAGAACTCTGAAACTCCTTCTGTGAAGCCAGTATTACTACAATACCAAAACCAGATAAAGATACAAAAAACAAAACAAACAAAAATACTACAGGCCTTTATCTTTAATGAAAATAGATGCAAATATTTTCAATAAAATACTTACAAACCATACAAACACATCAAAAAGAAAATCCACCATGATCAAGGTGACTTTATTCCAGAGATGTAGGGATAATCTAATATGCATAAGACAATAAATGTCATAAATCATATAAATGTATTTAAGGACTAAAATCTCATGGTCATTTTAATAGATGCAGAAAAATACTTTCACAAATTCCATCATGGCTTCATGATTCCATTGGACTGGAGGGAACATACCTGACCCTAATTAAGGCTGTATATGAAAAGCCCATAGATAACATCATTCTAAATGGAGAAAAACCTCAAAGAATTCCCATTAAATCAGGAAACAGATAGTGCCGTACACCATTCCCATTCCTTTTTAGTATAGTGCTTAAAAACCTAGCCAGGGCACTAAGAGAAGTGACAGACATTAAACAGGTACCAATTGGAAAAGAAGTCAAATTATCCTTATTTTCAGATGTTGTACATAAGAAATCCCAAAATCCCACAAGAAAACTTCCAGAAATGATCAACACTTTCAGCAAAGTGGAAAGATTTTATATATATACCAATAACAAGCTGTTAGAGGAAGAGATCGTAGAAACACTATCTCCATTGCCTCAAATAATCTGGTAATAAACATAAACAAAGATGCTAAAGACCTCGTCAATGAAAACTTTACATTTTTGAAGAGAATGGAGTTGCTCATGGTAGAGTGGAATCAAGGCACAGTGGGCAGAGTCTGAGCAGTGCAGTAGTGAAGACTGTGGTAGGCACATCAGGAGGCCAAGGGCAAGGGTAAGGACAGTCTGTGGAGGTTCGAAGAAAATAGGAGGAATATCTGTGGGCCCTGCAGCTGGAGATTACAACTGGTCTGGTTGCAGGGGATAAGGATGTAGTGGAGAGAGTCTGAACTAAGAAGATAATCCAGAGATCATAGGTAGGAAGGGCCTAGACCCAAGGATAGAAGGGGATAGGTTGGAGAGGATTAATATCCAGAATGAACAAAGAATTTAAAAAACAAAGAAACACGAAAAATAAACCACTCAGTAAAAAGATGGACTATGGACCTGAACAGAGAAATCTCCAAAAATGAAATAAAAAAGGATCAGAAACACACTAAAAATTGCTCAACATCCTTAGTAACTATGAAAATGCAAATCAAAACCACTTTAAGATTTTGTCATACCCTCTTCAGACTGTCTAAGATCAAGAGAACAAAGATACCAAAGTCTGGTCAAGATGTGGAGATAGGGGTATGCTTAGTCACTGATGGTGGGGTTGCAAATTCTTGCAGCCACTATGAAAAGCAATGTGGAGAATTCTTTAAAAACTAAAATGAGGGGGTGGAGAGATGGCTCAGTGGTTAGGAGCACAGGCTGCTCTTGTAGAGGACCCAGGTTTGATTCCCAGCACCCATATGGCAGCTAATAATGGTTCATAACTCCAGTTCTAGGGGAATCCAACACTATCTTCTGATCTCCACCAGTATTGCATGACATGGATGCATTTGCATATGCAGGCAATACATTCATATACACAAAAATAATAAATTTAATATTATTTAAAAAACTAAAAGTGATTCTACCACATGATTGATTTATACCATGCTTTGGCATATACCTAAAGGACACATTCTGCCATAGAGATACTTGTACATTCTGGTTTGTTGCTGCTCTTTCACAATAGCTAAGAAATGGAAACAACCTAAGTGCCCCTCAACTGAAAAATAGATAATGAAACAGTGGTACATTTGCACAATGGAGTTCTATTTATGGTCAGGAAAGATGAAATCATGAAGTTTGCAGGTAAATGAATGGAACTAGAAACTTTTATACTAAGTGCAGTAACACAGACTAAGAACAGCAAGTGACATATGTCCTCCCACATTTGTGGATCTCAGTACAAATTCCTTACATTTGAGTATATACCCTGATGCAAGAGCAGGAGCAAGGAAAATAGAAAGAAACCATGGTGGTAAAGGGAAAGAAAAAACTTGAGGGAGGTGGACAGTAGGAAATACATGTTACCAAGAGTAAATAGAGAAAATGGGGAAGAACATACGAAATACAATGGGGGTAAAGGGGAAGAAGGAACTCAAGAAAGGGGGTGATAATAGGAGATAGAAATTATCAAGCAATAAATGGGAAAATGGGAGTACTTTAACTGGGGATGGAGAAGAGATATTAGGGAAAGTGAAGAAAGAGAAATAAAACTTAGATGGTGTGACAAACCAGAGGAAAATGTGTTAGCTAAAAATCCTACTAAAATTACAAATACAATATCTAAATATGAGTACATGTGTATAACTGAAGGGTATATAACAAAGAACATAGTACCAGACAGGAGAAACTTCCCTTCAAATTTTTAGTCAGGTTACTACAAGAGACTCACAAAGTTACACAGGTTATTGCCAGAGTCCCTGATTACCTCCCAGAACATGAAGGAAAGAACCTTTTACTGAGGATAGAACATACTTTGGACATAGGCATTGAAGCAATGGAGCTGGGCCTGGTCTGGAGGCCCCCTCCCTGAAGACTAGCTCTCATGTTTCTAGGGGAGACTATGTAAGCTGCTGAGGGAGTCAATCAACGGTTCAAGCCCAACTTCAAAGCCAAATAACCACAGAGACCAGGACAACAAACTATATCAGTGCAGTAGTGATACTTTTGTCTAGGGATTGGTCAGCAGCTATCTAGTTGGTCTTAGAGCCCTCTCAGTGGGAGGGGGGACTGATGGGTGGCACTGCAAACATAGCCAAATACACATGGCTGGAGAGATCATAGATCCTAGAGAAAACTCTACCCTTGTCACATCTCCAGATAAATAAAATTTCTTACTGTCTGCTAGAGATGGATCCTTGTGTTTACAGACAAGTATACTATATACCACTCATCAAAGAGATCTCTTTTTGTAACAGATGGAGACTATTGCAGTCTTCCACAACTGGTCACACACAGATAATATATGTCTGAGAGATGCACAGCCATGAGTGGCATATCTACAGTGGAATCTATACCTGGAGGTCATGGAACTCAGTGAAACAGGGGATAGAGAGAATATTAATAGAGCCCTCAACTCTCACCAGTGAAGTTTCCTCATGCAAAAGAGTGTGATGCATAGAAAAGGCCACAACTGTCCAGGGTGTACAGAATAAGAAACTGCAGAGTGTGTGCCTGGATAAGACTTCTATATTAAACCTCATTCACCCACAGCTCAGGGACGATTGCAGAAGATGGGGAGGAAAGATTATAAGAGCCAGTGTTGGTGCATGACCATATGGAAGCAGAGTTTTAAAGGCTCATGGGATTTTGCTCATATTAATTTACAGCAATGGTGACAGCATGCGCAAGACCTATGTTTACTCAATCAGACAAAAACCCCGCATAGAACTGAGGAAATGGGCAGGAGGCCCCAACATTAGTGGATGAGTTATTGTCACCTTTTACTGATGGGTGACAGAGAGTTGATATTCCTTAATGGAGAGACACTAGATAGGCTGACTAGACTCCAGTGGATGAACTTGCACCAATGGACATCTGGGTACAAAAGCATAACTGTATATGACAGAATGCTTGAAATTCAGTGGGGATGTATAAGAGGTGCAGATGTGGAGGGAATGTAAATATGATTAAGATATATTGTATGAAATATCTAAAACTCAATAAAAATGTACAATAAAATGTTTTTGAAGAGAATGAAAAAGTCTCTAGAAGATAGATCTTCTAAGCTCATAAATATTGATAGAGTGTTTCTATTGTGAAAGTGACCATCCTAACCAAAGCAATTTTCACATTCAATGGAATTCCAATCAAAATATGCCTGAATATTTTCACAGAAAAAGAAAACGTAACCAAAATTCATATGGAATCACAGGACAGCCCAGAATGTCAAAGCAATCCTAAACAAATGAACAATGCTGGAGGGATTACCACAGCAGCCTTCAAACTGTATTACAGAATGATAGCAATAAAACCAGAATGATACTTTCACAAAAACAGACTCATAGATCAATGAATAAAACAGAAGATCTAAGCACGTGTGCATGCAATTATAGTCACCTGATACTTGATCAAAAAATGCCGTGAACTCACACTGGAGAAAAGACAGAATCTTCAACAAATTATGTTGGAAAACTAGATCTCCACACGTAGAAGAATAAATTTAGAACCATATCTGTCACCATGTAACAAAATAAAATCCACATGTATGTATCAAAGATGTCAATGTAAAACCTGAAATACTGATAATTTTAGAAGAAAAGATGGGCTGTATCCTACAGCATATAGGTACAGGAAACAGATTTCAAATCAGACTTTTTTCATTCAGAAATTAAGGCCAACGACTGATAAATGGGAGCCCATTAAACTATAAAGCTTCTGTATTGCAAAGGAAACAACAAATCTAATGGAGAGAATTCCCACAGAGTGGCAAAGAAACATCGACAGTTATACACCTAGTAAAGGATTAATTGCCAGAACACACATTGAATTCAAAAAAGAATGTATCAAGGAAATTTATGATCCAGTTAAAAATGGGCTACAGATCTGAAGAGAGAGCTTTCAAAGGAAGAAATAAAAATGACAACAAAATACCTTAGCAATTACAGAAATGAAAATTAAAACTATTTTAAGAGTTCATCAACCCCATTCAGAATGGCTAACTTCAAGAAAACAATTTGGAACAAGGGGATGGCAGCATTTCAATCTGTTGTAGCTGCTGTGGAGATCATGATCCAGCTATACAACTCCTTGGCAGCCACCCAAAGGATTCACTATCCTTCTACAGAGGTACTTGATCAGTTACGTTTGTTGCAGAGGTTTTCACAGTAGCTTGGGAATGTAAATAATCTAAATGTTACTCAACTGATGATTGAATACTGAAAATGTGGTAAAGATACTTGAAGAAGGTGGAATAAAACAAGTCCCTTGAAGCTGGCCTAAGGGCCCAGGGTGCACCGGCTCCCAAGAGGCTGAATAAACGTGCTTAACCATATGAGGAACCTTATCACTTAGGACAGATATCTGCATCCTGTTTTATTTATCTGTTTTCAATGTTTATTTTTATTGAATTTCTGTGCATCACATACATCTGAATCATTTTTAAAGCTCCTCCCCTATTTTCATCCTCCCCAGAGCACATTTACAAGATTTCATGCATTAAGTCATATAATTTAAGGCCTGTTGAGTCAAGTTTGTGTACCCAAATGTCCCTTGGTATGAGTTCATCAGATGGAGCCTGTTCAGCCTGTATGGGTTCACTCCCTTAAAGAAGATCAGCTCTGCCTCACCCAGCAGTGACCAGCTGTCAATAGCTCCTCAGCTAAGGGTGGGTCCCCCTGCCAAGAAACAACCAAGAAAGTGAAAAGGAACCACACAGAGTGTAGGAAAATCTTCACCAGCTACACAGCTGATGGGATTAATATGCAGAATATACAAAGAACTTAAAGAACAAAGAATCGAGAAAGCAAATGACCCAGTGAAAAGATGAGTTATGAATCTGGACAGAAAGGTCTCACACGAGGAAATTTTTTTAAAAAAGGAAAGAAATACCTTGAAAAGTGTTCAACATCCTTAGTAAGTAGGGAAATGTGTTGGGACCCTCTGTTATGCAAAGTGGAAGCCCCTTCACACCGGACAGCTCATGCAGCTCGGTTTATGTGTTGCGGGCTCCTTTCATAGCGGGGTGTCTTCCTGGCATCTTTCCTGTCTCTCCTTTTGAAGTGTCCGCCACGAATAAAGGCCATAACATAAACATGGCCTTTGGCTCTAACAGGTACCATGCCTTCCTGTAATTTCTCCAGGCAGACAACAGTCTAGCAGTGTGGCAGAAATCCACTTCTATATGTAAATACAATGCTTCACAAAGCATCTAACAGCCAAAGCTTTTACCACTACCCCCATGGAATAAATGCCTTAGTCTTCTCTTAATGGTCAGAGAATTGGGCTGCAGAGATTTGGGCTGCAGAGAACTGGGTCGCAGAAAGCTGGGACACAGAGAGCAGAGTCTCAGACAACAAAGCTGTAACACAAACTAAGTCTTGAGTCTTGTGTTACTACTGGCGGCCCAATCTCTCGGGGGTGCACTCCCTCGTGACTGGCTTATGGACATTCTAGCTTTCGCCGTCTCTGTACTCTTCTCTGCAGTGGTTCTGTGGCCAGGAACCTCACATCCTGAGGAATAGTACACGGGTGGATTAGGGCCGGGATTTTGGCTGAAAAATGCTTCAGTAGCAGAGGAAGCTCCAGAGACTCGGGACTCGAGCCGCTGATCCGGAGCAGCCGCGGCCAGAGACACCTGTGGCCAGACCCGCCTGAGACTAGCTAGGTGCGTGCAGGGACCCCGAGCGCCCAGAGAGCGCACCCCCCAATAGAAATGCACATCAAAACAACTTTAAGATTTCATCTTACCCCATGTGGCTTAGATCAAGGGGGAAAAATGACAGTAAAAGCTGGTGAGGACAAGGGGAAAGAGGAATATTCATTCGCTCCTAGGTGAGTTGTAAACTCCTGAAACCATGATGGAAAGCAGTGTGGAGAACTCTTAAAAGACTAAGAATGTGGCTACCGTATGATTCGGCTTGGCGTGTACCCAAAGGATTCTTCTTACACCAGAGATACTTGTACATCCATGTTTGTCGCTGCTCTTTTAACAAAAATAAGAAATGAAAACAATCTGAATGTCCCTCAACTGGAAACTGGATAATGAAAATGCAGCACATTTACACAATGGAGTTCTACCCAGTAGTAAAGAGTGACAAAATCATGAACTTTTCAGGTAAACGGCTGAAAATAGAAACTGTTATATTAAGTGAAGCCATATTGACTCAGAAATAAAAGCAATGCATGTTCTCTCTCATTTGCGGATCTTAGCAATAAATCGTTATATGTAAGTGTATATCCTAATGTAACTGCAGGACCCAAGAAAATGGAAAGGATCCATGGAGGTTAAGGAAAAGAAAGAGTCTGAGAGATGGGACCAGTAGAGATAGATGTTATCAGGAGAGAATTGTGTAAAACGGGGGGATTTAACTGGGTAGGGAGGAGGGACTCACATCCAAGGAACCACGGGGGTAAAGGGGAAAAGAAACTCAAGAGAGGGGGGTAATAGGAGACAAGTATTATCACAGGGAAAATGAGAAAAATGTAGGTACTTTAATGGGGAAGGGGGAGGGAAGTTAGGCAGTGAGAGAGGAGAGATACATAATCCTCAGGTGCTTTTATCATGATCTAAAAATTCTGAGCATAAGACTTAGCAAGTAAGAAAAACAATAATTAGGGAACCAAGATGGTGGTAGTTCGCCGCGGGCACTGGAGCAATGGTGGTGGAAGCTGCTCTCAGCACTGTAAGGTGAGGATGGCAGAGGATGTTTTGTGCCACTCAGACATGACCATATGCTTCCCAAGGGCCCAGGGCAAAATGAAAGTGGGGAGTTTTCAGTGAGAAAAGGCCTTCATGTTTCAATGAGAGGACTTAAAACATAAGTCAAGTAAGAAGATATCTCATCAATTGTTTCCCCTGACCACCGAGGACAATGTGAAAGTGGAAGTCACTAAAAAAGCCACCAGATCCTAACCATGAAAAAGAAGACATTTAATCTCGTTGGGAGGAAATTGAAAAGCAGTTTTCTCCAATACTGATGTCCCTCCCATGATAAATACAAGCAAGCAAGCATGTTTATTCTGTGCAGTTCTACCAAACAAGGAAAAGGACATCCTGAACATTTCCAGTAAATGAAGGAAACTAGAAACTTTTTTTACTAATTTGAGGTAACCCAGACTCACAAAAACAACACATTTTCTCTCTCATTTGTGAATCCTAACTCCAAATTCTTAGATGTGGTTATATATACTGATGTAACCACAGAAGCCAGGAAAACGGAACATAACTAAGTGGGGAAAGGGAAAGAAGGAGCTCAACAGAGAAAGATAGTAGGGAACAGGAGTTATCAAGGAGGAAATGAGAAAAATGGGGGTGCTTTAACTGGGAGGATGGAGGAATGGCTACACATGAACAGATTAAGGAAAGGGAAATAAATAATACTTAGGTGTTACGAGAAACCGAAAGGAAATGTGTTATTTAATAAACATACCGAAAATTATACATATAATATCACTAAGAGTTTCTGTGTATAGCTTACAGCTTATAACAAAAATTGTAGTGTCAGGTATTGGAAACTACCCTTTAATTTTTTGTCAGAGTACTTTAAGAGACTTCTCAAATAATAAAGGCAATTTCCAGAGCCCATGAATACCTCCTAGAACTTGAAGTTAAGACCCTATTGCTGAAGACAGGGCATAATTTGGAGGCAGAATGCAGAGCAAACAAGCTGGAACTGAACTCTCACAGTATCAGAGGATGCTAAGGGAGAAAAACAATAAATGATCCTACAGCTCTGCAAAGTCTACAAACCACCACAATGACTTGCACAGCAAAATACCTCTGTTGCTGCAATAGAGGCACTTTTTCTTAGGCATAATCAATAGCAGTAAAATTGTACTTAAATTCCACTCAATGGGAGGAAAATCATACATAACACTGTAACATATAGTCAAATGCACATGACTTGAGAAGTCATAGATCCCAGAGAAAAAGCTACTTCTGTCACTTCCCTAGATCAATTTCATTTCTTACTATAGTCTAAGTACATCTCCTCATATTTACAGACAAGTATAGTTCTCAGTAGTCATCAAATAAGCTTCTTTTTGCAACAGATGGAGAATATTACATGTCACACAATGGTCAGTTGCAGAGAATTAACGACTGTGAGGTTTCCAGCCATAAGTGAACACATCTACAATGCAACCTTTATAACCAAGGTTAGGGAAACATCACAGAAGGGGAACAGGGGATGTATGAGTCAGAGGGATAAGACACCAGCAGCTAGTTAATGCATTCCAGATGTGATAGGGAAGCTACACCCAGGAAATCTCCACCACGGGGTAATTTAACAATATCTGGATAATTTAACAATATCTGAATAATGAAAGAACCAATTGACATGACAAGGTGGACAGCAGAATATCATAGCATCCCACCTTAAGATAAAGAGCTACAGGCTATCAGTGGATGCTGAGAATAAGAGATCAGTTTTCTTCAGGAACTAGCTTCCTGAAAGCCTATCTAATCCCAACAGGGTAGCCCTAAACACCGGCACAGACAAACACCACTAAATGGACTTTTGTCGCATATATGTGTAACAAAGAAGACAGGGACTTAAGAGAGAGTGCATGGATGGAGCTGGTGGTAGACTGGGTGGGATTCAAATAATGCAAAGGCAATACTCATGTATGAATTCTCAAAAATAAAAAAAATTAAAAAGATATCCTTAAACACTGAAAAGCACAAAAGAGACTGCCACAATGCATAAGGGAAAAGTAACTGCTGGCCAGCTAGTTTCATCTTAGAGAAGGGAAGCTTACAGCTTGGACTAAGAAGGTACTAGTTCAAATGGAGAGAAGGTGCAACGTTTGAGACACAGGATATAATAGAAGACTAGAATATGGTGAGAGGTTGAGAAGACAATAATTAAATCAGAATGCTTGGATTTAGAATTCACTAGGAAGAGAAATATAAATGAAAGACTACTCTTAGTGGAGATTATCACGTATTTAATATTAAACAGATTACATTTTAGGTGTCTCTAAGTTCCCCTAGTTTTCATGTGTAGTGAGTTGGTTATAAACTCACTGGAGAAGCCTTGGAAGTCATTTAACATTCAACACAGGATTTAGACTATACTATGTACATTACAATCAGGAGTAAAGGGGTGATATCAGAATTTGAAGAAAGTTTCATTCCTACTCATGCTAAGCAGAAGCACTCTGTTAAAGAGAGTGAGAAAATAAAAGAGAATCCAGAGAAAAACAAGAGAGAGTGCAACAGCAATGAAAGGCTTTCGCAAATAAAAGCAAAAGATGAAGACTGAAAATATCCATGGGATTCAATAACCTTGAAGTGCAGGGGGATGAATCTGTCTAGCAAGTGAACAAATTTATCCTGTGGTTTAAAATGTTTTAGTATTTGGGATGTAAATGGGAGTGGTAAATTGACTTGTGGAAAGAGGCATTGCATTAAGAAAGGAATATTTAAGTCATATTTAAGGAAGCAGAAAACTTTAAATCCAATTACAATAATGAATGTAGTAAGGAAAGAAGAAATAAGCTGTAGGTACTAGGAAGGCAAAGATGGTAAGACACTATATTTGAAGCATATGTTGTAAATCAGTCTGCAAAAATGTATAAGGAATGGTGGGCTTTAATGCAATAATGAGAATTGTATCTAATACATTTAAATTTTGTCCTTGATGTTCATGTGGATAATGCATAGGGTTTATGATATTTATAGGTGTTGAAAATGGTATGGTAACAATTCTGCTTTGAATTAAAGTTTGAAATTCCAGAGCAATGTAATAAAATGGGGTAATTGAACTGACACAAAGTATAGTGGAGTTGTCTTAAAAGTTATGTTCCATTTATAATACAATATTTTTGGGAAGAAGAATGAAGCAAGAATGTTTGTTACTTTCAGCATTTAATTCAGTAAGACTTTTTTCTTTAGCACAATAAAATTTGGGGAAACTTCTTGATATGAACATGAACCCTCATACAGACATATTTTCCTAACACTCTGTTCTTTCTCCAAAGGATCAGCAGCATCCATTGCCTGAGGAAGCCATCAAAATTCCAGGATGTCTTTCTTTTCTCCAAGGCATCAAAGTTTTTGATTTGCAGGAGTCCAAACTTTTGAATATAAAAAACAAGGAATCTTAAGATCTAAGCTAATGCCTACTTCTTTTGAAAGAATGCTTCCATTATTCAGGCAGGCTTGGAGATATCTTTAAAGAAACATAACTTAAACTCAGTAACTTAAACATAGACTATTCTATTTCCATAAAAATCTTGGGTTGCAGACTTGGCCATGATAAGAGTCTTGACCTGCTCACGTTCTCTTAAAATTATATTTTAATTTCTAGGTCATTATTCCTCACTGTTTTCACCTATGACAGATTCCCCCAATGACAGTTCTATCCCTCCAAATCAGATGACTGGCTGTGGATAGCAGGAGGCATTCCTCACAAGTTTGAATTCATTTTTTACCTTCTAGGCTTTCAAGGTAAATTGCATCTTAATTCCCTTTCTAATTCATAAGCCTTTGGTAAAAATAGGAAATATTAGTCCAAACCAATATTTTTTTTTTCTTCTTGTGTTTATGTGTGTGTATGTTTTGTGTGATTGTGTGTATGTAGATGTGAGTTCATGTGTGTAAGTGCAGCTGTGAGCATGCCTTAGTGCATCTGTGAGGGTCACAGAATAATCTCAGGTATCTGGCCTTGTTTTCTAGGTAGTTACCATCATGCCCAGCTTTATGTGGATTCTGGGGATGTGAACTCACTTCCTCGTACTTGCACAGCATGCACTGCATTTAACACACTGATCCATCTTACCAAATCTCAATAGGATTCATATTTTAAAAACTCAAATTCCAAAAGCTCAAGTGAGTTTCTTGAAAAATTTTGCAATTAGCAACTTAGTATGTGATATATGCTTAGACATAGTTTTTTAATTTGTTAGTTTTCAATGGTGGGTATTTGACTTTGAATATTTTTATCAGGATTAAGATTTCAGAGACGCGATTTCAGAATTCCAAATCCTTTAAAAGGACTTTTATGATTGAAGGGGAAAACCAACATCCACATGTTGTCCTCTGACTTCCAAATGTGTGCTGTGGAACACACACACAGGCATGCACAGACACACACACACATACACACACACACACACACACACATACACACAATTCATAAATAAAAAGAATAAAGAAAGGAAGAAAGAATTTTTTTCTGTTTTTTGTATAACGTCCAAATTTCAAGAGAAATACAAGAATACTGGAACTGGAATGTGACAGAGTAAATAAAAAAAATTCAGACAACAAAAGTTTTAGTGTCATAAGAAATAAAAGTCCCTAAAAACGTGGGAGGGAATTATTTAACATCACTACTGTTAATTAATAGACAGTGAAGTTGCCTCGTAATTTGTTGATGCCCTGACATATCTAACCCAATAATCTTTATATCTAACTCAATATTCTTATCCTAGAATTGCCTTTGTTAAACTATCTTTGAAATTCTTGATTTTCACATGGTTTTGAACCATTCCTAAAATCTTATTTCTTGCCTCATGAATTAATATTTTAAATGAAATATTTGGCAGATATCCCTTTTCTTATGTGCCATGATATTTTATCTTCCTGAAAATTCATACTTGACCAAGGGCAAGTCATTCCTTTCAATGGAACAACCTGAAAGTTGCTCATAATCACATCTCTTCACATATATGAACAATATGATGACAACTTGCCCATAAAGACTAAGAAAAAGTCACATTATTTTACTTATGGTGAGGTCCTAATTAAGATTCAGGAAATATCACAATAAATAAAGAGAAGACACAGAACATCACATATCCATCTATTATTTATTATATATAGTGTGTTTGCTTATCTGTGCTGGAATTCTTTGCCAAGATGAAACAAACTAGAGTCACCTGAGAAGAAGGAATCTGAATCAGCCCATTTCCTCCATCAGATTAGCTGGTGGGCATGTCCATGGGGCATGTTTCTTGACTGATGACTGATTTGGGAAGAGGTAGTAGGTGACGTGGAGGGCAGGTGGGCCTGAGACCCATAAGAAAGCTAGCTGAACAACCTAGGGAAAGCAGTAAGTATTATTCCTCCATGGTCTCCACTTCAGTTACCACCACCAACTTCTTTCCTTGAGTTCCTTGGAGAATGGAGTGCCTCCTTGTAAGCCAAATAAATCCTTTCCTTCCCATCTCTATTGTTTTCTCTTGCTGTGATAAAAACACTGACCAAAACCAACTTGGGGAGAAAAAGGTTTATTTTATTTACAACTCCCTGGTCATAGTTCATCACTGACCACAGGACCACCTGCTTGGGTTGGCACCACCCCCAGTAGGCTGGCCTCTCCTACATCACTCAACAAGAAAATATCTACAGACATGGTCTATCCAATGGAGACAATTGCTCAGTTGAGGTGCCCTCTACCCAGTTATGTCAAGTTGACAACTGATGGTATCCAGTATAAACCTCCAAGTTGGTCTTAGTCAGTGTTTTATCACAGAACAGAGATGCAAACAAGGACTTTATGACAAAGAAAATAAAATTTCTCTGGGTTAGCATATGAAAGGAAAAGCAACAGGAAACATTGTTCTTTCTGGATCTTATCTTCCTATAAGGAGCTCCAGTATATCCAAGAGTGGGATTCTATGTAAAAAGGGAATAACAGAAATTCGAGGTTGGAGAGTCCAAGGGTGAATCTGAGACCTGTGCCTTGCGTTCTACATGGAGTCTGCTAGCCCATATTTCCATTGTTTGAACACTGCAGAGCCAAGAGAGCTCAAGGAATTATCTAAAGTTATATATGCCAATTTGAATTGTGGTGACATATTTTATCTGGATCATAAATCAAAATGCCTACTCACTTTTTACTTATCTTAATAAAAGAACATTTCACGACCTATATTTGGACTGACTCTGATTTAAGCAGGTATTTGCCTTTGTTTAAACAGCATACTTTTTACAAATTACTTTCTTAATCATTTACTGGAAAATTTCACTTACAAATTGATTTAAACACTATGTGCACTAGACCCCAAATTGTAATAACTCAAAGTTCTAATAAATATTAATATTTTTCAAAATAATTAAATTGGAATAGAAGGAAAAGGTTGAAATTCATTTAATTTAGGTCTTTCTTTAATTTGGGTACATGACTGTTTTAATGACTATCTGAATTTTGTATCTTCTCCCTGTCAAATTTATTTTGAAATCAACTACATTGGTAGGAAGTACATTGCCTGTTATCATCCTCCCTGCTGAACACTGATATATTTCAGTTAATTTCTATGTGTCTGTCAATCAGGAAATACAGAATAGATCTTGAAACTCATACATGCTGTGCTATATTCATTATTAGCATACATTTTCCAAGTCTTTTGAAAATAGAAATAAAAATATCATAGTTAATTTGATTAATTCAATATAAATGTTAGTGAAACTTTGGAATTATGAGATAATTATCATAAGATGTTAGTATGACTTGTGAATTATTGCATATTTCACCTTCTACATCTTACTACACCTTACTACAATGTCAGTAATACTGACACTAAAAGTCATTACTGTGCTTCTGTACACCAATTTTCTGGATGATGTGTGCCTATGTGCACTACATACTAATTGTAGAACTGCCTTTGATATCTAATGAGTAAACTTCTTGCTTGTGAAAATACTTTATTGATTGATTTTTGCACATTTCATTTAAAAGATCTTAATCAAATTTGCACCCCCCTCCCTTTCCTGTTTGCCATCGCCCCCCACCATATTCTATGCATACTGTCACATAAGTCCTGTCCTGTCAAGCCTTCTGCTTGACTAGTCATCCTATCTACAGTTACTCCCTTAAAGAAGATCTACTCTGCCTCACCCAGCAGTAATCAGTTGCTAATAGTTCTTTAGCTAGGGTTGGGGCCTGCTGCATTTTCCTTCCTTCTATCCTTGTTTTTTATTCTGATTTAGTCAGCATGGTTATTATGCATGCTGTCACCACTGTTGCATGTTTATATGAGCAAGCTCCACGTGGCCTGAAACCTCTGTTTCCTTATGTTCATGCACCAACCCTGGCTCTTAAATCATTCCACCTCTCTTCTGCAAGGGTCCCTGAGATGTAGCTGAGTGAGTTTTAATATAGCAATCCTATCCAGGAACACATACTCTGCAGTCTCTTGTTCTCTAATACTTAACCAGTTGTGGCCTACTGTGTGCATCACACTTTGTTGTATAAGAAAGCTTCACTGGTGAGAGTTGAGGGAAGTATTAGTATTCTCTCTACCCCCCTTCCACTATGTTTCGTGAGCCTTAGGTATAAAGGTTCCATGGTAGATGTGTCACGTAGGGCTTGAAATCTTTTAGACATATATTCTCTGTGTGTGACCAGATTTGGAACTTTGTAATAGCCTCCATCTATTGCAAAAAGAAGCTTCTTTGATGAGGGCTGTACGGTATACTTGTCTTTAAATATAATAATCCATTCCTTTTTCTTTCATTTCTTTATTTAATTTTTAATTTGTCTTTATTGAATTTTGGTGTATTCCATAGAGAACATCTCAATCTTATCTTCTTTATAGCCCTGCCTCCACTGTAATCCTCCCATAAATCCCCCCAACTGGAATTCACACATTCTGTCATTTGTGTTAAGGCCAATTGTATCAAGTTCGTGTCCCCAGATGTTCCTCAGTGCAAGTTCATATACTGAGATCTAGTCAGCTTCTCTAGAGTTCCATTCCACTACATACTATTAGAAATGTTCAATACTTTCAGCAAAGTGGCAATTTACAAAATCAGTAGCCTTCCTATATACCAATAACAAGGAATCCAAGAAGGACAACATAGAGACCTTCCCATTCAAAATAGCCTCAAAAATCTAGATAAACCTATACAAAGACAAGATCTCTACAATGAAAAATTTTAATATTTATTTTTTTTTAATTATTTATTTAACAACCACATACTTAGAAGAAGTATTTAATTACAACAGTATTGATTTGTTCAATAACAATAAAAATTCCTAGAGTTAAGGTGCATCTCTTTCAAAATCAGCTGTAAATTTTTAGGGGTACAGTTGAATTATTATAGTTATGCAATATTGTACTCAGTATAAACCCTATGAGACATATAATTAAATGAGGTTTTAGACTTAAAAAAGATGTCCATTTCATTATTAAAATACAGTTTCATACAGAAAAATTCATTTTTAATGCAATTGACATTAAGATGATTGCACATGTGTTTCTAATCTCTATATATCTTATTATTACTAGTCACAGTCAGTTACTTTCTGAGATCTTTGGCATCTGAGCATGGATATAAAGTCATCAGGTAGATTTCAATGGTAATGTTTTTCACTTCTACTAATTATTAAGGAACAAATTTTTACACTTTGAAGAATTATTTTTATCATTATTTTTAATGATTAATAACTACATGATTAGAAGAAGCATTTCACTACAGCTTTAACATATTCAGTAACATACTCCAGAGCAAAAGTACATCTCTTTCACAAGTGGGTGCAAGACTCTAGGTTCTCAGTTGAATTAATACAATTACACAATACTGAACAAAGTATAAGCCTGTAAGACATAAAATTGAATGGGTTTTTAACCTTTAAAAAAGATCTCCATTTCATTTTAGAATATTTTGTTCCTTGGGGAAAGACTCATTGTTTTTGCTACTAACACTGAGATGTTGGTGCATGCATCTCTCTCTAATCTGTATGTATGTGATTATTAATCATCATAATTGGTTGCTCTTGGATGCTTGGTGCCTGTGCATGTCTATAAAGTCATTGGGTAGATTTCAATGGTAATGTTTATCACCTCTACTAATTAACATGACATAAATTTCCACGCTTCCTCATCAAATAATATAATTTTTTTTAAATTTGTTGATTTTGGGGTGTGTGTGTGTGTGTGTGTGTGTGTGTGTGTGTATCACACAGAACATCCCAAACCATCTTATTCAACTATACACCCACTTCCCAGGTGGCACGTTCCCATAGCCTCCCTCCCGCACTAGAGCCCTTATACTCTGATATTCCCACTACTGTCTGCTGTGTTGCCGGCACCCCCAGCCATTCCCCATTACTTGCCCTTCTGGTGAATCTAGTCAGCCTATCTAGAGGGCTTTGTTTTAGGAATGTCAGCTGTTTGTCATCTAGCAGCAATCAGTTGTCAATATTCCTTTATATAAGATTGGGATCTGCTGTTCATTTTCTCAGTTCTATGCTGGGTTACTATTTGGGAGTCCCTTTGGCCACCCTGGCCAACAACTCAAAAGAAGGTATCTCCTATCTGGCATTGTTGCTTGTTCTGTAGCCTTTAGCTATGCACATGGGTGTTTAAGGCCATACAGTTGGCCCAGATAAAGCAATTTATATTTACTCTTAAGTTCATTTGAGGATCTGTTCCTCAGGGGTCACATGGGCTTTGGAGGAGCCCCTGGCTCCTTTCTTTTATCAGTTCTGCCTATGTGAAGATAAGTCAAATGTCCTGCATGACCATGGTTGGCTTCACTTGGAAGCATGGAGGAAATGATTCCTATGTGTTGACCCTCCTCTTTGTAGACTGGACACTGATTCAAGTCCATCTGGTGGGGTCTCCTCAGCCTCCTGGATCAAGAGGAGAGGTGACCCACCACAATTACAGGACATTTTAAGAGATGGTCATAGTTCCTTGGAACTAGTCGACCTAGGAGGGCAAGGAGCAAAAACTGTCTTTATGTCCCTCTAACCAAATTAGTATAGGCCTGAAAATATGTCTGTTAAACATCCAAGATGGTTAGTTCCACCAGTCTGGTACTTTTAATTACTGTGTGTCATGTAGATAAATCTTGGGCAAAGACCAGTTGTTCTCAGATAAATCTTACCTAGACATATATTTCTTGATTTGCTACATATAATTTGTCAGTAGGTTACAGGAGTAATATGGTTCCCTTGGGTTTTCAAAACTAGCTAGCCGTGTTGAATTTTCTCAAAGGCCTCCTCTGCATCTATTGAAATGACCATTTGGTTCTTGTCTTTGAGCCCATTTATATGATTTATGACATTTATTGACTTACGTATATTGAAACATCCCTGCATCTCTGGGATAAAGCCAACTTGATCATGGTGGATGATCTTTTGAATGTATGTCGGTATGCAGTTTGCAATTACCTTGCTGAGAATTTTTAAATCTATGTTCATTAAGGATATGGGTCTATAGTTTTCTTTTTTGGTTGTATCTTTACCTGGCTTTTGTATTAGAGTGGTGTTGGGTTCATAGAAAGAATTTGGAAGTTCTTCCTCCATTTCTATCTTTTTGAATAAATTAAGTAGTATTGGATGTAGAACTTCTTTAAGTGTCTGATAGAATTCTGCTGTAAATCCATTTGGTCCTGGACTTTTTTTAGTAGGGAGGTTTTGTATTACTTTTTGTATTTCTTTTTGTAAAGAAATTTCCATTTCTTTTTGTGTTATGGTTCTGTTTAAGCTGTTAATCTCTTCTTGGTTTAGTTTTGGTGTTTTTAGATATCCATCCATTTCTTTTAGGTTTTCAAAGTTAGCAACATATAGGTTTTTAAAGTATTCCCTTATAATGTTCTGTATCTTTCTTGTGTCTATTGTGATGTTTCCCCTTTCATCACTGATTTTGTTGATTTGGAGGTGCTCTTTCTTTCTTTTGGTCAACTGGACTAGTAGTCTTTCAATCTTGTTTGTATTTTCAAAGAACCAGCTGTTGGATTTGTTGATTCTTTGTCTTGCTTTCTTTTTTCAATTTCATTAATATCTGCACTGACTTTTGTTATTTCTTCTTGTCTGCTGGGTTTGGGTTTCGTTTGCTGTTGCTTTTCAAGCGTGTTGAGTTGCAATGTTTAGTCATTTATTTGTGTTCTTTCTGATTTTTTGATGTAGGCACTTAGAGCTTTAAACTTCCCTCTAAGGACTGGTTTCAGCGTTTCCCAGAGGTTTTTTTTGTGTGTGTGTGTGTGTGTGTGTGTGTGTGTGTGTGTGTTGTTTGTGTGTGTGTGTGTGTGTGTGTGTGTGTGTGTGGTATTGTCCTTTTCATTTAGTTCCAGGAATAGTTTTGTTTCTTTCTTAATTTCTCTTTTGACCTATTCATCATTCTTGAGTGTGTTGTTTAATCTCCATGTGTTCATTTGGTTATTAGGGCTTCTTCTGGTGTTTATTGTAAGCTCTATTGCATTATGGTCCAATAGAATGCATGGATTTATTTCAAACTTTGTTTTTGTTGAGGTTTGTTTTGTGCCACAGTATATGGTCAATTTTTGAGATGGTTCCATGGGGTGCTGAGTAGAAAGTCCTTTGGTGCTTGGGTGGAATACTCAGTAGATATCTGTTAAGTCCATTTGATATGCGGTATTG
Organism: Nannospalax galili; assembly: GCF_000622305.1. NCBI lineage: Eukaryota > Metazoa > Chordata > Mammalia > Rodentia > Spalacidae > Nannospalax > Nannospalax galili. The sequence goes on from NW_008329362.1 coordinate 760,188, forward strand.
TTTAATTCAGATGTCACTCTGTTAACTCTCTGCCCTGTTGACCTATCTAATGGAGACAGTGGGGTATTGAAGTCCCCTACTATTAATGTGTTGGGATTAATCTGGGTCTTAAAGTCCTTTAGTATTGTTTTTATGAAGTTGGGTTCACCAGAGTTTGGTGAATATATGTTCTTGATTGTAATATCTTCTTGATTCATTGATCCTTTGATCAGAATGAAGTGGCCCTCTTTGTCTCTTCTGTTTAGTTTTAAAGTCTATTTTGTCAGATATTAGTATTGCTATGCCTGCTTTTTTCTTGGTGCCATTTGCTTGGTATATTTTTTTCCATCCTTTCACTTTGAGATAGTGTCTGTCCTTGAAAGTGAGATGAGTTTCTTGCAGACAACAAAAAGATGGGTTTTGTTTCTTAATCCATTCATATAGTCTGTGTCTTTTGACTGGGGAGTTCAGTCCATTAATGTTTAAAGTTATTAATGAAAGATGAGTATTGGATCCTGTCATTTTTATTTCTGTTTACATTCTTGATATAGCTGTACTTTTCCACAGTTATACCTTCATTGAATTTCTTTCAGCAACCCCTTGGGTATAGTCATTCAATTCTTCAGCTCTTTGTATTGCTTCCAGAACACTCTGCGGACATGAATTCCTTCAGCCTATTTATGTCACTGAAGATATTTCTTTCCCCTTCAACTGTAATACACATTTTGGCTGGGTATAGTAAACTGGGTTGACATCTGTCATCCTTTCTGTAATCCTAATGTGTTTTCCTTTATATTTGACTTGTTGTTTCTCTTTTGCAGCTTTTAGTATTGTCTCTTTGTTTTGTACATTTAGTGTTTTTACTATGATGTGCTGTAGAGTGTTTCTTTTCTGGTCCTGTCTGTTTGATGTTCTATATGCTTCTTGTATTTGTATGGGCATGTCTTTCTTCAATTTTGGAAAATTTTCTTCCATGAATCTGTTGAAGATCTGGTCCATGACATTATCTTGGGATTCTTTTCCTTCCTTTTTGCCTATGACTCTTAAGTTTGGTCTTTTTATGGTGTCTCACAATTCCTGCATATTCCATTCTTGTGATTTCTTAAATTTTTCATAATCTTTGCTTGAGTGGTCTAGTTTGTCCACTTTATCTTCCAGTCTTGATTCTCTGTTTTCCATTTCATTCATCCTACTGCTGAGGCTTTCTCCTGCTGTTTATAATTGGCGTAGTGAGTGTTTCACGTCCTTCTTCAGTTCAGCCTGAGTATTCTTCAATATTTCTAACTCTTTTCTGAATTCATTCAGAAGTTTAACCCTATCATCCTTCAGTTCTTTGATTTCTTAGTGTGTTCTTACATTCACTGAATTCTTTTATCATGTTTATAATTGTTCTTTTGAGTTCCACATCCTGCATTATCTCTAGGGGGTTCTCATTGTACTCCTCTAGAGTACTATTGGTATTTAGTGGGAATATGTTATTTTGGTTTTTCATGTTATTTTTTCTCTGTGATTTTGACATGTGGATTTCTTTTGTAGTTTCTGATTCTTGTGTGAGACTCGAGCCTTCAAGTTTAGGTCTGCTTCTTTTGGTGAACATTATGTGTCTTTGTGGTTTACTTTTTCGGCATGAAAAGCTAGTTCATCTAAGCTTCCAGGTCTCTGTTTTGATTTTTATATTGGAGTGGCCACATTGCTTTTCTCTTCAGGAGTACCCACAGAGACCCAAGTCAGATGAGGATCCGATGCGCTCAGGCTTTCTCCTAAGATCTGGATCCCTCCAGGAAAAATTTTGGCCTCAGGAATTTGGGGGTGGCAGTGACCTGGGATCTGGGCCCAGGAAGGATGCTGGTCTAGGGTTGCTGGTGGCCCTACCACTGAGAGATGCAAAGGGAAATGGGGGCGGGAAGAGGCCCCATGGGCTCTTGGGGACTGCACTGAGGAGCTGTGTTGGTCTATATTCAAAGGATCAGGAAGATTAAAAGTCAGCCCTAGCATCCAGGAAAGAGGCTGGTGGGTTGTGCAGCCCAGGGAAGTAGCAGAAGGTGAGGGCAGGGCCAGGCCCAGAGTGCTCCTGGGGATCCGAGAAGGAACTGAGTTGGTCTAGATGCAAAGGATCAGGAAGCAGTGGTGGTTCCCCTGGTGTCTGGGGCGCCAAGACAAGGAATGGGACAGGACCCAGGCTAGGAGGAGAGACCGGCAGGGGAGATGGGAGGGTGAATGAGGCTGGGGGCGTCAAGGTGCCGAGGGCATGATGGACTTACCTTGGAGAGTGGCCTGAGGGTCAGAGAAAGGCCTGTGGGTCGTGCAGGCCCAGGGAAGCAGAGGGAGGTCAAAAATCTAAATATTTAAAGAAAGAGAGAAAAATACCAGGAGGTATGATGGAAGGACTTACAGTACTCATGGACTGGTAGAATTAATATTGTGAAAATGATGATGCTACTGAAAGCAATCTACAGATTCAATACAATGTCAATCAAAATCTCCATGACATTCTTCACAGAACCAGAAAAACCTATCCTAAAATTCGAATGGAATCATGAAAGATACTGGATAGCCAAAGTCTTCTTGTTTTTAATCATTTTTTTCTTCTTAATCTTCCAAAGGTTCTTCTCTTTAAAAAAATCATTGAAAAAATAAGTTTTTTAGAGTGTACTATGCATACTATATGCATGGTTTTGGTAAAGAAGGAAATTTCCCAGATAAAACTCTTAGGTGGACAGTTCTATACTCCAATGCCTAGTGATCTCATATTCTAAAGAGCTGATAGACAAATGCTTATAGGATTTGATTATAGAGACAAAAAAAGAAAGCCAAATAAACTTTTAAAGATTGTTAGAATCCCAGAATATAAGACTCATTCTCTAGGCACTTGAAGGCAAAATATTTCTGAGTGCTCCTCAGACAAGAACCATGGCTCCACATTTTGGTTGCCATTATGGGATTATAATGAGTCTTCACAAAGGGGCTTGTATATGCCTCTGGGCTGGAAAACTAGAGATCCTGATCCATAACCTTATAGAGGAACCTATAAGACAGAATGAAGGAAAACAGTGAAATTGACTAAAAGCTCTGACATCTAGAAACACATCTGATATAATAAGAATTCAGTTTTATCTCAAAGAATCAGATCTCACAGGCAGGATATGCTCCCTGTTAGACACTGGCAATCTCATATCAAAGAGGTTCATTCTGTGACCTTATAAAGTGAAGGGACAACAGGATTGTTCAGCAACACAGGACATGAATACCTTCCTCTCACAGCATACTTTTGTTCCTTTTTAATCTTACCCTCCTTATTGGCTTTCATATCAGAGATCTACTATCATTTGATGGCAGCACTATTCAAAGGAAGAACCTGCCTCTTTTAGTTCTGTCCAAATTTGTCATCAGTTACCTAAATCTTAAAGAAGATTCTATCAAACATGTTTTACATAATGTCTCGCTATCTCCCATGATGAGCATTCTCTCTTACTGAAATGAGTAAAAGGCCCAATTTACACAACTCTTAATGGACCTTGAGAACACTTATATCAATAGTTAAGAAGTGACTTGGTTGTCCCCTATAGCACAGGGTATGAACAGAAGCATGCAGTAGGAGAAAGTTGAATGTGTCCCTGGAAATTAGGTTTAGTGTAACAGGGAAAAAATTTCTATAGGTCAAGAGGACATTTAAATCAATAGGAAATACCTTATTGATGAAGTGAGGAAATTTAGTAACATATGGCAGGAGGCAAGAGTTAAGGGGAGGGTATAAGGTGTAAGGTATCTTTGGAGATTTCCAATAGGGATTCCAAGAAAATATTGTGATATACCCCATTTGAAACTGATACAAGCCATCTGCCAGATATGGCAGAAGAGATAAAAATGGATATTTACTAAGTAAAACAGTACATGCCTTTTTATCATTAACACTTGTAATGCTAAGTATTCATTGCAACCTTGCCATCATCTAGAAACACCTAGGAGAAAAACCTATGGGATCACCTGGAATGGATTATCTAGGTTAGGTTAGCCTTTGGTCATGCCTCTGAGGGAGTCTCTAGATTGAGTTAGTTGAGGTGGGAAGATATGCCCTAAGTGGGAGCTGCTATTCCCTCGGATTGGGTTGCATACAAAGCAGAAGGCTAGTTGAGCAGTGGCAACTATTGTTCTCTGGTTTCTAACTGTGGATGCAATATGACCAGCTGTCTCAAATTTCTGCCACCAGGACTTCTCATCCATGACAGACTATGCCTCTGAACTGTAATCCAAAACAAATCCTTCCCCTTAAGTTGCTTTTGTCAGAGCATTTTATCACAGCAGTAGGAATAGTACCCAAGACACCACTTCTTGCTAACTCTAGAAACTAAACGTAAAAGAAAAAAGGAAGAGGAGGAAATATAAAAGCAAAATATCAAGTTTTTCCTTCTTACTCTTTCTGTTCTCCTAATCTGAGGATTTAGCATGAAGAAGGCAGAGAATTAATGAGGTAAAAGGGTGAATTTTGGTATTAGATTGACTATATATATTAATATCTGAAACCTGATATTATTTTAGACACATTTATGTGACATGAAAAACTTTAGTGACTATTAATGTTGGTTGACTATAGGAAAATGAATATATTTTTAAAGGTTTGAAATGAAATGTAGAATATATATGCCAAAGGAACTGATGTTGAGTTGGTAATCATATTTATTTTTCTCTCAAGCTGCATGATTTAATGGTACCTTGACAAATAATTTTATTTTTCATAATATTTCAGAATATATTTCATACCATAGAAGTAAAATTTTAGTGATGGCTGTGAATTAGAACTATATTATAAAATTCTTACAAAATGACCTAAAGTTCTCCCCTAAATAAAATGATTCCTTACAAGCGGTTGTACATAAATCTTGTTATCTGATCCCTCCCTCAATGCCCCACTAAAAATATGCTAAATGGAAATTTGTCATCATTATTGTTGATGAAAAATATTAAAAAAAATAAATTGAAGTTTTTTCTCATTTGATGATATATTTTATTATTATATACTTAA